>NC_051396.1:47123048-47145548 GCF_015228065.2 Penaeus monodon
AGTGTCACACGCCGGTGGGCCATAACTCCGTACCTCTGGGGCCTCCTGCTGCTCCGAGATCCCCCACAGATTTACCTGGACCGCAGGTACCCAGTTACCCATGGGTGGCCACGAGGAGGCACTGCAGAAGTCTTAATGATGGAGAGGCTGTGACCTGGCAGGGGAGACTTATGCGGAAGCTGCTCCCTTTTTCGCACTGGGCTAGCCAGGGGTGGAAGCTGCAAGCGAGAAGGCATGCAAGCACTTAACACTATCTAGGCTACCACACCATCGCTTCACATCACCATGCACGTGAAGCACCCACCCATATACATATACATATATATACATATATATATATATATATATATATATATATATATATATATATATATATATGTATATGTATATGAATATATATATATATATATATATATATATATATATATATATATATATATATATATATATATATATGTAATATGTGTGTGTGTAAATTATACAGATGATTGTCACACTTTACTCAGTAAATTATTTATATTCTGAGTATTATTTATGGAATTCATATTTTTCACTTATATTCGAGGAATTTAGTTATTTCATATACAATCCATTATTACGGAATATTTTTATCACTCTTTAGCTCGAGATAGTGTTTGTTTCATGAGCAATTACGTTTGTTTCATGAAATTATTATATGTATTACTTTCCATATTATTAGTGTGATTGCAATACTACTTACTTAAGTTTATTTTAAGGTCGGTAATATTACTTTCTTCTAGTTTTATTCTCGTTTATTGAGAAGGGAAATTGCGAGCCACTGATAGGAATAATGGAGACATAAATGCGGGGAATAACTTCACTTGTTATTGTTTATTATTCACTTGGCACACAATACATTGTTCAGTGAATGATGCCCTACGCATTCACCCCACTCACTCACCTTTCGCATTACAGGCTAATCCTAACACTAGATTAACAGCACTAACCCAGTCACTTCACCAATAGTCATTTCACCGAGTCATTTCACTGTCCGCACTCACGCATTTCGCACTGCACGTTCAATACTTTAGTCTTGTCTATTCAGCACTTCCATGTTGCTTATAACTTATCAGATGAGAAAATCAAGTCTGTTAAGTTTATAAATCTTCCAAGTTGGTTTCTTTCCAAGGAAATAGCGGCTAAAACAAGGGGTCGAGAGCACGTCCTTTTCAGCCGGTGGTGAACAGTGTCTTTTTCCTTACGGCACGTTGGGCCTAAGCACCTGCTACACCCAAATAGTAGCGGGAATTTTGCATATGCGAACAAGCATTACCTTTTTTCCCATTCAGCAGTCACACCTCCTTGCTAGTGTTTATATTCTGTATATGGGAGAATTATTTTTACTATAACGGTTACTTTTTAATTTAAACTAATTATCGTGACTGATATATGGGGGGTTTATACATAATATATATTTTTAATATTTTTGGTGTGTGTTGGTGTGTTGTGCGTGTGTGTGTGTATGTGTGTGTGTGTGACTATAAAAAAAATCAGTCCTAAAAATAAATAATCCTTTTAAAACCCCAGCTCCTGGAAAAAGCTCCGTCGTGAGCAGTTTTTGTTCTGTTTTTTTTTACGACCAAAATCATACTCGTGTTTCCCAAATTTTGGGGGGAATTTTTTTTTTGTTTATCCTTTATTTCCCACCCGGGCTAACGCACAGGCGTGGGAAGCTGTGGTACTTTTGTGCTGGTTATAACATATAAGGTATTTCTTTTCAATTTTAGGCTTAACATTATTATGATAAGTACTATATCTTACAGAAAGGAAAAATTACAGCTTTTATCATCATCTGCCACGCCGGCGTACAGTTTGGGGGCGGGGAAAAGGCTTTGCTACTTTGATTGCAGTCATGTGATTACTTCCCAAATTTGGAAAAATATAAGTAAAATCTTCTAAGACATCAGGGGATATAAAATATTTTACTATTTTCCCATACCCAAGCTAGGTGGCCTAAAAGGCGTAACACATGGCACTTGAGATTAATGTACAAGCGTTCCTTATTTCTTCATTACACATTTTTTACACTTTTTTCTTCACATTAAAAACTGATGAGCTGCAAACAATCTAAATCAATGAAAAGCGGGGAACCTCTCCGGGATTCCCATTGCATTTTTTCCCTTGTTCCCTTTTAAATTTGCTTTTTGTGGAAATATATAATATTCCACAATACACACACACTTCCACACACGCATAGATATATCATTAAAATGATTTATGTAATATAATTTTAAAATTTTTTTTTTTTTTTAAGGTTATATATATGTATATTTTTTTTATATAATCATACAAAAACCCATTAGTATGTATATATTTTTCTTCTTTTTTTTTTCTTTTTTATTCTTTTTCTTTTTTGTTTTCCCCGAAGACAACAGTTTTAAAAAATACTTGGAAAATGCGACCCCAATCTAGTCAGCCTCAATCCACCTTTTTTGCGTTTTTTCCCCGTTCGCTATTGCCCTTTGTGCAACGGAAGATTTCTAAAACAAAAGAGCTTGAAGAAGAATCATTATCCCGGCGTGACTTAAATGAAACAAAGTGAAAGATAACCCGGGGAAAGAAGAAAAAGAATGGAAAAAAATAGAATGATAAGACACAGAAAGAGAGGAACGAATAAAAAGACGAAAACAAAAGAATGATAGTGAGTGGAAAAAGAGAGAAAGGAGAGAGAGACGAGAAAGAGAAAAAGAGAGAGATTACTTTTTTATATTATTGTTTTTTATTATTTTATTACTGTTGCATAATTTTTTCTTTTTATTATTAATAGTATCATTATTTTTTTTCATTATCAAATTTTTGTAGTAATAGGGGTGGTAGTATTACCATCATTTTCTTTTTTTTTCATTATTATTATTATTATTGGTTTTTTATTTTTTTTTTTTTATTTTATTTTTTATTTATTGTTATTATTATTATTATTATTTTTATTTTTTATTATTTTTATTATTTTTTATTATTATTATTATTTTGTTTTATTATCATCATCATCATCTAAGTATTATTTCTAGTATTAATACAAAAAAAAAAATTTTTTTTATTACCCTTATTGTCATCATTATTATCATTATTATTATCATAAAAATTATCTTATAATTATTATCATCATTATAATGGCTTGATCAAGCAGTAAAAGACATACTTTGTGTGTATATACATTGATTATTATTGTTATTCTTATTCTTATTCGTATTATTATTATTGTCATTTTATTATCGATTTTTATATTATAATTATTTATTAGTGTTTATAATCATAAGCATTATTATAATTATTGTAAATATTACTATTATCATTATTATTATCATTATTATTGTTATTATTATTATTATTACTATCATCATCATTGTTATCATTAATGTCATTATTCAATATTTATTATTATCATTATTATGACTATTTTATTATTATTGTATAATTATTATACTGATTATGAATTATTATATTATTATTTTTTAGGTCGTTATTTTTAATCATTATTATTTTTTAGTAGTAGTAACTATTATTATTATTATTAATTATTATTCTTATTATGTATTATTATTATTATTACTTCTTATTATAATTATCATTATTATTATTATTATTACTGTAATATTATTATCATGATTATTGTTAGTATCATCATTAGCATCATCATTATTATTACTAAATATATATATATATATATATATTTATTTATATAATATATATATATATTATATATGTATATATTAATATATATGGATTTATATATATAATATACTTAAATATATACATAATATTTATAATTATATATATAATATCGAATATAATTGTATATATATATATTTTATATTAATTATTATATAATAGACTCTGATATAGGAAGTATTATATATATAATACTACTTACTATATTGTTATATTAGAATTTATTGACTATCTCATAATATATTGTTCTTTATCTTTATTATTATTCCTGTTGTCATGCTTCTCTCTCTCGTCTCTCTCTTCTCTCTCTTCTCTCTCTCTCTCTCTCTCTCTTCACATTTTCTTTCAATCCTCTCCTTCTTCTCTCTGTCTCAGTCTCTGTCTCTGTCTCTCTCTCTCTTCTCTCTCTCTTCTCTGCTTTGAGTCTTGCTTGGAGTGTGGCGATCTTGAGCCGTCCGTCCTGATGACCCCGAACCCTGCAAGGAATGCACACAACTTGTACAAGGTCAGGCAATTGGAGTGGAACTTTCTTGCCCAAGGCAGCGAATGCACCACCGTGAACTCTTCTGTGATCAACTCCATTTTATCTTTTTTTCTTTCTCTCTTCCTATTTAGCACCGAATTATTAGCGTTCTTACTTGCTCTTTAGGCCTGCTTGTCTTTCTCAGCGTTTTCTTACTTGCTCTTGCCTGCCTTTCCTTTCTCAGCGTTCTTACTTGCTCTTTGCCTGCTTGTCCTTTCTCGCGTTCTTACTTGCTCTTGCCTGCTCGTCTTTCTCAGGTATGTGCGGCAGAAGAGGATTTCACAGCATCATTATTCTTTTTTTCTTTGCGCTTCGTAAACTTTCTCCGTTCGGGCTGCTCTTCTGCTGCAATGTCAGCTTCTGTTTTATTGTTGTTTTGCTTTTTGTCATTTTCAATATCATTATCATTACCTCGCCATTATTGTTGTTTTTACAACTAAGATGACATCATTATTATTTTTATTGTTATCACTCTCCTTATTGTGTTATCATTATTATTATACTTTTTTCTCATTACTAGCATTGTTTATCGATCATTTTTTATATTATTATATATTATTGTTATTATTATTATTATTACTATTATTATTGTAAATCATTATTATACTATTAAAAATTATTATTATTACTATATATATAATTATCATTACCATTGGTTATTGTGTATTTATAATAATATATTATTAAATGGTTTGTTCATTTCGTTGCTGCCTACATCATTAATTATCATTATGATGATCATATTTTTGTCATTGTTATTATTACCATTATTATATATATATAGTGTTGGCCCCCTCCATTAAATGGCGTCCTGCATTCGATCCTTTTCAGTGATGGCTCTTTGAATTTCCCAGAAGAACCCCTTTGACCCTTCCGGATGCTCGAGCCTCCGCCCTTCCTAAGGTGATCGTTCCACAAGCGCCGGTAGTTGGCGCTTGGCTGTGTGATTCGAAAGCACAGGAATGCCATAAACTCCAATGGCTACATGTAAAAGTGCCAGTACATCCTTAGTTGCCTTAAGCAATGTTTATTACTTGATAAATACCTGACTCAGGCAGAATGATTCGATTTCATCACAGAGAGGTCACGGGTGTTCCAAGTGCCTGGACTAGTTTTTCCTTTTCATAACCCTTGTTATGAATATTCAGCTATAAAAATACACATTGGTTGAACAGAATATGATTTTCATTATTCTCATGTTGTACTATGATTAACATGACAAACCAATGACCTCCCTCTTTTTCAATAACTGGGTAATCCATGCGAGGTTACCCATATGCTATTTCTTTGCTTTCTCTGCCTTTTGATTTCTGCTGCATTGATACCATCACTAGGGTACCTTGTAAAAGGGCCTCCATGGTGCAAAGGTTTAATATTACGCGTAAGTTTGCATGTCTAATACATATTCGTTAATTTTTTTTTTCTCATTCTCTCCTCCTTTCTATTTGCAGGAAGTGTGATCACAGCGAGTCATCATAAAATCTCCATTTCTTCTACGTTCACACACCTGTTATAAAAGAGATTTATGTTATAACAAAAACCTATTTCTTATGTTTATCTTTTTCATCTTAATTTACTTGTTTTATGATAAAACATTTCTCAGAAATGTATGGAATTTAAATAACAAAAGGAAAAAAAAAAGATATATTTTGCCTATCGACAGTGATGGACAGTTAAATACCAAGCGATTCCTCAAGTTGCATCACTGAGTGCATTTTTCTGTGTAAATTGATTACAAGTCACGCATTATCAGCCACTCGTCAGAATTTCTTTGCTTTATAAAATTCCATACATTACTCTAAATATCTACGCGTCTCCTGTATGATTGAAACCAAATTGACCTTTCAATAGGTAAATGTTTTACTGTACGTTAAGCATGAACCTTTATCGTCAGACTTCCTATGCTTTCATTTATCATAATCAAACTATATAATTTTACTAATAATAAAAACATTCATCAACGGGTATAGACTTTTTGATTTAAATTTTAAAAATCATTCATGTTTTCTCGTGTTCATCCATATCTAAAGCAAGAAGGAAAAAAAAAGGTATGTCTCGGATCTTTTCCATATATTTTGGCACCCAAGTACATGGTATTTTTATGGATAGAAAATATTCGTGGAAATAAGTCATGATATACAACTGAAGCTTTTAAAACATGTTTTAATGTTTCTGATTATCCCAATCTATGCAACCGAAAATATATTTCAATATATGCCTGTGCTAAACACCTAGCCATCTACATTTCTGACTATTTTACACAAAGATACCTTACAACCCTATTAAATCATAATAGTAATCTGTCAACCTTACTATATAAGCCTGTGACACGTGCTACTGAAAAAAGTTTAATCATATGCAAGTGCTATGCAACACATGGCAAAATGTTACCAAATGAATAAAATAACTTCTTGAAGCACTTTTCTTTATCATTGTCAACATTAGAATCATCCAAGATTTATCATAAGATTCACGCAATGACATACCCTATCAGCAGTAAAAACTTGTCTTTTTCCCTAATAATAATCATTTACCTAACCATTACAATTTCTTAAAACCATGTTTCCTGGAAATATAACAAAATAATGATAAGGTCTCCCTGATCGAACGTGCCTACTACCGTGCTTTGGTGCCACTAAAGACTGCCTAATTCAATGACCCCGCCAACGAGAGGCTTAACCTGACCATATACCAAAAGCTGCGAGTGCTACATACAGTGCAGTTTTACGAAGTTCCATCATACTGTACAATTGAAACATGATAGCAAGACTTTAAATAGAAAGTTGTTTCAAGGCCGCTCCCCCTCCCCCTTCAGAAAAAGAGAAAAAGATGAATTAGAAAGTGGTTTCTTTTTCTCTCCTTTTCTAAAGGACATGGAGAGAATGAGCGCACCAAAGTGAACACGAAAAAGAGTCCACAAGCACGCAGTAGTAAGAGCATGTAACTTGGCCCCGTGTGTGGACGTGCAGCATCCGGGGGGGGGGGGGATGCTACAGCACAGACCCGTAGCCAAAAAACAGAAATCAGTGAAGGAAACTTTACTTTTACCCTAACGAACAAACATGACGAGGAGAAAAGACTCGAAAGATAACTTTACTTATACCTAATGAACAAATATATGAGAAGACATCGAAGGAAAAATATAAATTTGGAATGGAATCATGGGTAAGAACAAGTTTCCAATAGTCTTTTCATAAGAAAAAGTTCCTGGTAACTTAACTGCTTCATCTTTGTAGCCATCTTTGCCCCTCTTATCAGGACTTCTTTCTGTAAAGATATTTTTTTTCCTTTTCTATTTATACCATTGGATAGTGTCTTATAATTACACCAAACATAAATTATTGCACAAAAACTGCCACATTCTCTTGGTATTATACCTGACGGTGCATTCATTCTCCACAAGCAGAACATAACGTGATAAGATATATATACACTCATTATGTATAATAACGCACAGTATTGCTAGGTAGATGACATAACAACTACCTTTTATTTTCTTTTGGTGGACATCCTACATAAAATGTCCCTAAGAATGGACGACTATACTATTTTACTTTGTCCCTTCTAACCAAGTGCATGGTAGTTCTTTCCTTTCTTGTATTTCTTGGTTCTCGTACGTCCTAAAAACCGTGCTATTGGATTTTATGGTTCTTTCACACTCATGTAGCAGTGATATAACTAACCCAATAATTTGACAAACTATCAATGTCCTTTTTATACCACTAATCAATTATGGGGAACATTACTCAAAGCCTAAAAGCTGATAATAAAAATGCATACGTCAAGTGCATATCCAAAAAATATAATATACTTCATCAGTAAGCCAACAATTAAAATACTGATAATTATAATAATTCTGAATATGTAATAAATCACAGAACTTATTTTAGTAAACTATAACGAACAAGGATACTACTGTGTCTGTCACACGTAATCACGGAACACGTGAAAATAAATGAAAAACGCTAAAATTTTGTTTTCCGAATCAGTGTAAAAAGGATAATTATAAAAAACCAATAATAACGCTTACACATGGCAAACATCAGAATATAAATTACGCTGAAATATGCAGGCACGACGTCCCTATCACACCCCATCAATCAAATCCGGAGAGCTGGAAAAATCTTATCTTAAAATTTTCAAATATCATCCATGGTGCAGGCAGGCAACTAAACAATTCCTAAACACAAATTGTTGAATTCAACCCCATTCTACATCACTAAGACATTCCATTCTGGATAATATTCAAATACTCAATCGTATCTACAGAGCGTAAGGAAACTGGGAAAAATATTCTGTTTAATACAACAAAGACAAAAAAGAGAGTGGAATCAGAAAACAAATAATGAGGACAGCTCTGAAAATCCCCATAAACAAAAAGCATCCAAGGAAAACTTCGTCTGGTGTGCCTCCTACTATCCCCCTCTCCTCAGCTCTCTATCCTCCTCATCTCATTCCCTCTATCCCTCCTCATCCTCATACCTCTATCCTCCTCTACCTCATCCCCTCTATCCTCCCTCATTCCTCAACGCTCCATCCTCGTTCCACTCCCTCCCTCCCCCAACCCCCCCTCCCCTCCCTCCCTTCTCCCAGACTACCGATGAAAAGAAGATAAAAAGTAAGAATGAAAGAGAAAGGAATCAGGTCGATCAGACGGCAGTAACTCCACAGGCCTTACTATGTGTCCGGCCTGCCGTCTGCGCTAGAGAGATTGGGTAACGAGCTGGGCGGCAAACCTAGATGAGAGAGAGAGAGTAGAAAAGGAGAGAGAGTGGAGAGAGAGAAGGAAGAAAGAGAGAGACAGGAGAGAGAGAGAGAGATGTATATATGTATATATATATATATATATATATATATATATATATATATATATATATATATGTATGTATGTATATATATATATCCATATCTATCTATCTATCTATCTATATACATATATATCTATATCCTATCTACCACACACTACACACACACACATATATATATATAGAGAGAGAGAGAGACAGAGTGTGGTGTATGTGTGTGTGTGAGAGAGTATGTGAGTGTGTGTGTGTGGTGTGGGTGTATTAGAGAGAAAGAAAAAGAAAAAAGAAGAAAAAAGATAGAGAGAGAGAAGAAAGAGAGAGAAAGATAACCTATAGATATCGAGAAAGAGAGAACAAGAGAGCAGAGAGATTATGTATATATGCGTATTATTATTATAATATATAAAAAAGAGATATATATTATATATATCTATATCTATATTAATCTATCTATCCACACACCACACACACCACACACACACACACACACACACACACCACACACACACACACGCATATGATATAAGATTATATATATATATATATATATATATATATATATTATTATATATATATACTAATATATACAACATATGACAGCAGACAGAGAATACTGTCTGTGTAGGTGTGAGTGGTGTGTGTTTGTACAGAGAGAAGAGGGAAAGAAAGAAAGAGCGAGTAAAAGATAGATAGATAGATAGAGAGAGCAGAGAGAGAAAGAGAGAAGAGAGTAATGATAACCTATAGACCGCGAGAAAGAGAGAAGAGAGAGAGAGAGAGAGAGAGAGAAAAAAACAGAGAGAGAGAGAGACAGGCTATAAGACTAGGCTGAAGACACTGTGATTCGCACAACCCTGCTCCCTTACTTCCACCAACACCCACGCATATACATAGTTATATATACCTATCTTTCTTCTTTTAACGTAGCAAAGCATGGAATGATTCGTTAAGATGAAATCGATGATTGATAATAATGAATTACATAATCATAACGTATATTGCGCGACCAAGCAGTTCATTAAATGCAAGTTCACGCATCACAAGCATTTCACTGAAATTATACTTTCCAAGAGAATGTCATCATGGTAAGATTGCGTAATTATTGTCCTTTTTATCATCCAGAAGAAATATCTTTTCGCTGGTCAATTAGATTTTGAAGGCAGGTAAAATTTCCAAAGAATTTATAAGCAAAACACGGAGTCGACGGTCTGTGCCAAGCAAGTTTACGAAATGCCACAGGGAGGAGGCGCCATTTTTTTTTTGCCGATTGGTGAAAATAAGGTAAAATGTAATACTAACATAATAATAATAATAATAGTAGTAATGATTACAGAGCAATATGATGATAATAATAATATGCTAATGATGACAAATATTTAATGCATAAAAATGATAATGATAATTAATAATGATAGAATAATAATATCTATAAAACACCCGTGGATAATGATATTGATAATTAAATAATAATAACAGTATTGTATAATTAAATAAATGATAATTCTCATCACACAAAATAATAAGAACGATTGATAGTAATATATAACAATAATAATGCAAAGTGGTACGAATAATAATAATAAATGTAATAATAATAAACACTACTGATAAATAATAATAATAATAATAATAATAAGCCATAATGATTATGAAAAATCATAACAACAACCTAATAACAATACTGATAATACCAGCAAGACCAACATGATGTACAATAATAATGGATCAACAAATTAATAATGATAATAATGATAATGATATAATAATGAAAGTAATAATAATAATTGATAATAACAGAATAAAGCTAATAATAATAACAATAATAATAATAATAATAATAATAATAATAATAAATAATAAAATGATAATAATAATGATGATATAATAATAATTTGGTCGTAATGATAATAATAACAACAATAATAATAAATTATTATTTTCATTATTATTATCACTATATCATGGTAAAAATATTAAAAACAAAACGAGCAATAGTAATAATAATAATAATCAATAATAATTAATAATAATAATAAAATAATAATCATAATAATATAATGAATAAATAGTAACAATATAATAATATTAAGAAAAAGCATTTTAGTAGATATCAACAATTTAAAATTCATATTTTGTAGGGAATAATTTCGACAACCGACATTGGGTGATCCTCGCCCGCTGGTCTGGCGGCGCTCGAAGCAAAGGTGGTTTGGTCGAACTTCGCGGGAGCTGAAATTGTTCAAATTTGTCGATTTTCACGGAAATGGCAGTTAGAGAATCAAGAGAGAGAGAGGAGAGGGAGAGGGAGAGGGGGAGGGAGAGGGAGAGGGGGAGGTAATAGACAGTGATGGAGAGAGGAGAGAGAGAGAAGAGAGAGAGAGAGAGAGAGAGGGAGAGAAATAGAGAGAGAGGGGGGAAGAGAGAGAGGGGAGGGGAGAGCAAGAGAGAGAGAGAGAGAGGGGAAGAGAGAGAGAGAGGAGAGAGAGGGAGAGAGAAGTAGAGAGAGAGAGAGAGAGAGAGGAGAGAGAGGCATTCTATTAGATGTTCTTATCATTATAGTAGTAGTAGTAGCGTAATTGTTATTATTATTATTATTATTATTATCATTGTTGTTGTTGTTGTTCTTGTTATTATTATTATCATTACTATCATCATCATCATCATCATTATTATTATTATCATTATTATTATTATTATTATATTATATTATTATTATTACTATTAGATTATTATCATTATCATTATCACTTATTATCATTATTTTATTATCATATCATTCTTAGCATTATCATTTTTTATTCTTATCAACCACATTATATCATCATTTATATTATATCATTTATATTATTATTATTATTATTATTATTATTATTATTATTATTTTATTCTTATTATTATTATTATTATTTATTTTTATTATTATTATTGTTTGTGTTATTATTATTAACGTTATTATTAGCGTTATTAATTATTATTACTAGTATTATTAGTATTATCATCATTATTTTTGCTATTATTATTATTATTATTATAATTATATTTATTAGTATTTATTTATTATCATTAATATTGTTATCATTATTATTATTATTATAAGAATTTTTATTTTCATTATTACTATTATCTTATTATGATAATTTTTTTTTATTATTATTAATATTTATTTTATTTTTTATACAATCATTATCAATATCATTTTATATTATTATATAATATTATTATTATTAATCATTGTTATTATCCTTATCAATATTAATATGATAAATTTTAAAGCAAAACAAGCCAGCGAGGTGGGCTAGCCAGACGCCAGCTTACAACTTTATCAAGCCGTGTGTGTGGGCCTGCTGCTCTTGCTGCTCTGCTCCGCCTCTCTGACATATCTGCCGACCCCGAGTTGACCCCCCTGATCTGACCTCGAGAGGGGGACGTTTATCGTTCCGTGGAGAAAACGGCTCGTGACCCGCCAAACACGAGCAGGTGGTCGTGAAAAACAAACCTGTTAACTTTTCCCCTAAAGCGGTCAAAGAAGGTTTCCTCTGGTCTCACCCCGGGTCTTGCGATGGGAGGCGCGGCCTCTTCCAATGCTGCCCCCCGAGATCAAATATATATTCTAAAAATCGGTCCTTTTATTTTTCCCAAACTCGGATAAAGACGCATCGCCTCCTCCCTCGCCGGAATTATAAAGCCATTACCCCTGTATTTAAAGGCGCGAAAACGTCACCCTTTGCTTGTGCTTAAAAAAAGGGTTCTTTTAGGGGAACTTTTCCGTTGCGTTAAATTTTTTTGGGTCTCATATTTTCGGTTCAGGAAAACGTATATTTTTTTAGGGGAACTATGCGTTTCCGCTGTCTTTCCTCCATGTCAATTAACAATTATGAAGTAGCGCCACGCTGTTAACCCGAGGCAAAAATTATTCATTCCCATAGTAACTCACCTGTATATAGAGAGATTACCTGAAGAAAATTTTTTTTCCATTCTTATCAGTCAAAAGAACTAAAAAGATTGAAAGGCCCCCGGGGAAGCCGACCTTCGCAAAACTCAAACGAACGTTTTAATACTCTTAATATTTTGTGAAAAAAAGGTGTATAGAAAAAAAAAATAAGATATACTGACATACAGGCAGCAGGAGAAGACAAAAGACTGGAAAAAAATGATGATAAATAACAAAGCAGAATATTACCATGATGATGATGAATTTTTAATTCATCGTCATTATTTCTTTTACATTATCAAAATTTTTTATTGTATTGTTACCATTGTTATTTTTGTTGTTTTGTTATTATTTTACTATTATTATATTTTTTTACATTATTATTATTATTATTATTTTTATTATTTTATTTTTATTATTATCTTATTATATTATTATTTTTTTTTTTATTATTTCATTATTATTATTTTTATTATTATTCATTTTATTATTATTATCATTTTTTTATTATTATTATTATACATTATTATTTTCATTATTATTTCTTTATGATTATTATTATTATTATGGTTATTAATTATTATTACTATTATTATTATTATTTTATTATTATTATTATTATATTATTATCATCATTATAGTTATTTTACTAGTATTATTATATTATTAGTATTGTTATTATTATTATTATTATTATTGTTGTTATTATTATTATTATTTATTATTATTATTATTATGATTATTATTATTGTTATTATTATTACTATTATTGATTATTATTATTATTATTATTATTATTAAAATTTATTATTATCATTATTATTATTATATTATTATTATTTATACTATTATATTATTGTTTATTATTATTATTAGATTATTATCATTCTTATTATTGTTATTATTGTTATTATTATATTATCATTATTATTCTTATTATTCTTATTATTATTATTAATTGTCATCATCATCACTTATTGTTTTTAATTATCATTTTTTATCATTCATATTTATCAGTGTTATCATTTTTATTGGTATTATTAGATTATTAATTATTATCTTCATTACTATTATTTTTTTATTATTGTTATGATTATCCATTATCATTATCCTTTTTAGTAGTAGTTAATAGTATTTTCTTCATTATTGTTGTTGTTATTATTATCATTTCCAATATTATTATTATTATCATTATTATTATTATTATTATTATTATTATCATCATCAATAATAATATTATTATTATTGTCATTATTCTCCTTCTTTTTTATTATTGTTGTTGCTGTTTTTATTATTTTGTATTATTATTGCTGTTATTATTATTATTATTACTGTTATTATCATTATTATTATTATTATTATCATTATCATCATCATTATTATTATCATCATTACTACTATTATTTTTATTATCATTATTATTATTATTATTATCATTATGATTATAACTATTTATTATTATTATTATTAGTATTATTATTTTATTATCATTATTATTTTATTATATTGTTGGTTGTTTGTTATTGTTGTTGTTGTTCCCAACGAACAAAAAGGATGGTGCAGAGGGATCATACGGATGTAAAGATCAACTGCTCATAAATAAAAGGATTCTCGAAAATGCTCATACTAGGGCACAGACATCTAAGTAGTCTGAGCTTGGATCGACTATAAAAAAGCCTTTGGACAGTGTCCCCACACTCTTGATCTTGAAATCCTTAGAAATGTCTCAAAGTCTCTCCTGTCTTAATCCACTTTCTTCGAAGGCAGCACTGACATTATGGGAGACAAATCTTACTCTCAAACACGTAAACGGTACTCTTATTTCAAACAACATGGCGAATCAGATGGCGGAATCTTTCGCAGGGTGCGACTCTTTTTCGCCTTCTTTTATCTTGTAGGCATCTTTACCCACTTCCTCGCTTCTTAACAACACAGGGTATGGATATAATATCATGACAAAAGAATATCATCATTTATTCTATATGGATGACTTGAAAAGCTTTACGCTCAGAATTGATGATGAATTGGAAAGGGTTGGCTAAACCGTAAAAGATTTCAGTGATGACATAGGCATGAAGTTTGGGTCTCGAATAGAGGTGTTGCTAAAGCAACCTTTAGGCAAGTAAAACTAGGGACATCTGAGAAATATAAAGTTAAGTATTGATACTAGTAATAATACGACTTGGACTGCAGGAAGAAACCTATAAATATCTAGAATAACTGACGGAAATGGGATACAACAATCATTAGATGAAGAAAAAAATACGTACAGAATATCCTGAAGAGTACGGTCAATCCTGAAACAGAATTAAGCTCAAAGAAGCAAAGTACCAGGCAATCCACACTCTTGCAATAGGCCTGTGGTTACCTATAGTTTTAACCGTGATAGACTGGAACTTCCGGTTGAACTCAAACAAATTGATCAGACCAAAATTTAGAAGCAATTGACATTAGCAACCACATCATCAATAACGGTATGCTCATCATTGTAGCGAAGGAAACGAGGGCCGTGGACTCTCTCTAACCAAAATCCTTCGCCACTCAACTACTCCAACATCGATCTTGCGGCTTTTCTTTCTCATCGACAAGCGCCGGCGATTCGCTCAAATATCTTTGATGTTGTCGTCACAGTCTTGTCTTCGGTTTGCCTGCTTCGCTCTGTTTCCTATCACCATGCCCTTTCAGGCAAGTTTTTCTGGGCATTACTTTTACTTCTCATGCACATGACCAATAAACTTTGAATTTCCTTTTGTTTCAAGATGTCCGCGGCACCAGCCCCTTGGTCTTTACAATTATTTTTCTCATGCAGCTTGCAGCATTCGTTTTCTTTCTTCTCTGTGTCTCAGTTATAGCGTAGTACTCGTCTGTGATCCCACATTTCAAAACTATTGATCTTTTTCTTGTCTGATCTTCTTGCAGGCACCAACAGCTCAAGCCATAATGATGCAATTGGGAAAACTAAATGAAGTTCAATAACTGCTCAGCTTTGTCCATAAGGGTAATTCTTTGGTCTTTCCAGATTTTATTGAGAGCAGCTGTGGCGTTTTTGGCAATGGTAATTCTTTTCTTTTTATCTCGCTGGTGAATCATCATATGTATTAGTTTTTTTTAAAACAGCTGCGCAGTAATTGAACTCTTTCACCCACTTTTCAATTTCGCACCTTTCCATTGATTGTAACATTTCATCATTGTTCATAATGGCCATTTATCTTTGAAGTCGTTCATTATCTTATTTTCTGGCATTAAGAAACAAGGCCAAACAGGCCGTTTTGGTCTTGCTTCTGCTATCTTTTCTAGTAGTTGTTGTAGTTCAGTGTGATCTGGCTGGACAATTAAAAATAGCACACCACCAATCGCCACATGGGCGAAATGCGTGGGTGCATTCATGCACCACGCTCGCCCCCGTCGCACCATATGTGGCTGATGGCAGTTGGAATTATCGTCTCAAAAACAACAACGATTGGTCCCTTGGCATACTTAGATCTACACAAACGATTGGATGCTTCAATTAGTACAGTGAAAACTCTAAAAAGGTTCACTCAATAGTAAGAGGACGTCAAATGCAATTTTCTCAGAATTAGGTATTAAAGTAGCGAAAGACATTGAAGCATATGTGCCGAACTTGGCTGCTAAAACATAAAAAAAACGCAAAAAAAGCAAAAGAATCTGCGACAAGAAAAACTTTGAATCTAGGATGGCATAAAAAGCTCTCTTCGTCCACGGACGTTTGGCAGTTGCGAAGGGGCAGAACACACTGATGTAGATGAACTGGCGACCCGCATCAGTGGTTTAGAAAGCTCTGTACTTAAAGGGGAAACAGGGGTTTTATTCTGGGCAGCCCAAGATCAAAGTTTGTTTAAGCCCAGAAACTATCTTGGGCAGCATGTGGCACTGACCCAAAGTGTAAGGTTTTAGCGAAGACAAGGTTGAGAAATTATCACCTTGTAATCTGGTTGCTCAATATTAACACCGAATGAGTACAAAAATGCGACACGAACAAGAGTGGGCAAGTACCTGGCATGCATGGAAGATCTGCAAACCTTTTCTTTCTATCGGAAGGCACAGTATAAAATGATAACAAACACCATCGCGGTAGGAGGAGGGAGGCGCAGTTACTGAAGAGACAAAGGATGCTACATCTGTGTCCCGGAACTTTCCACTGCCACAGATCATAGCTATATATTAAAGCAAATCATCCCGATCCTCCGTTCCATCAAGGAAAAAATAAACAACACTTCCCCTTGGTCCTTTTTATCGGATATGACAATCCATTCAGACAGAAATGTCTATAACAACACGTGTTTCGGAAGTTATCAAAGTATCCTCTTCTTTTAAAAAAGGCGGAGAAGGTAGGTTCATGTCGTGAGGGCCGCCGTGCCGTGGTCACAGCTGCACTTAATATGTAGTTTTCCATGTACAATTAGCTTTTTCAACTAACTGGATTATTGGATACCATTTTTATTTTAGAGGCATCTTCTTGGTTTCATTTTTCACTTAGGTGTTTTTTCGAGGGTTGGGAAAGAATTCAGATATCAGTCCAAGTTAATATTGCTTTTTTTCCCTCTTTTTTGGGCGTAGTTTCGTAAATGCAGAGGTTGCTCAGCAGGAATTTCTTTTTTTCCTTCTTCCCACAACTCACATTTGGGTGTTTTAGTATAAAATATTATCATCTTCACATTGATTGATGAGAGAGCGAGTATTTCAAATTTGTTTTGACACTGAATTCTTTAATTGTTATTCAAGGAGTTTTGTATCGAGGTCTTTAGGAGGTGGTGTTGGAGCGGCTCGGCATCTTTTTTGAGTCTTATTTTAAGAAAAGTCGATGTTAAGGTAGTTGGTGGTCACTGTTGCAGTCGTGGGGCACCGAGGTCTTGTTTTGGAATTTTTTATTGCAGCAAGGCTACTTCGCATTTTTGGTTGAAAGCAACAATGTAGTCACTTTGGTTGCGTGTTCTTTTGTCTGGTTGAACACCACGTGTCCAAAGTGTCCTTGGGTGGTGTTTGTCACAATGTATTGGCATAACTAAATTATTTTTGGTAAGGGCTACTAACAAATTCAATAAAATCTTTACCGCTCTTGCATTTATATCTTCCAGAGAGGGCCGATTTTCCTTTTCCACAGGTGTAATTTTTTAGATTATTTTTTTGGCTCCATTTGGCGTTGAGGGTCTCCCATGAGTCTTTTTACATCTCTGTAAGGGATTGTGTCTAAAGTACCTTGAGAGAGAGTTATTAAAAAAAATCGCATTTCTTACATACACTTGCAATAATGTTGGTGGCGTAGCATTGTATAGATACTATATTATTGAGGTTTTGTTTGCTTTTTATTACTTCTGTTCTGACTTTTAAAAAAAAATGCATCAATTTATTGGGGCTGTAGGCCATTAGTAGTGGCATTTGGGCAGTTTTTTATTTTTCGTGAGAATCATAGCAAACTCCGTGACTATAATTTCCTTCTTCTTTTTTGCGTGTGCCAGAACAACAGAACTTTCTTGTTTTCTTTAGTTTTGAAAAACTTCGCATTAAAGATTTTCGCCATTGGTCTCAACTTTATTCACTACGTAATTTGATGTTGTATCTAATCCAATTTCGTTAGCCAGACAGGATGTAATTTACAAACCCATCTCTTTTCATTTTCGCTTACATTCGCATGCCAATTCAAACGTTCCGATTTTTAAATGTGTTTCTTAATTGGACCTTTTTTTCTTCTGCTTTATCTTCTTTGTCTTCGGGCAGATGGCATGTTTAACATTGTCATGTCAGCACTGGTTTGCCCACTAACTACTAACGGCGCTGCCGGCCGTTGATAACAGCCCACGGCGACGGGCGATGTGGTATGAATTATCGTTTGCTCGTTTCGTATTTAATCATTGGTGTAGAAGGTTTGGCAGGAAAAATAAAAAGTTGAGTGGAATCCCCCAGGAACTCCTTCTCAACTCGCAGTCTTCCAACGTAATTAGGAGGAAAGCTATGCGTCTGCCGGCTTTTAAAAAAAGCAGTTACAGCTGTAATAACGCCAAGACATATTATTTGGTGAAAGTCCAGTCAATCCGTAGAATTGAGGGTGTTTTCACACCAGTATAATCCACTGCCCTGCCCTGCCATGGCCTGGCCGACAAGATTTCATCACCATCATTTTTCACCGCAAGCAACCCTGGTATAGGGGAGGCTAATAGGTGCTCATCCTTGGTTGCAGGAGGAACCCTAAGGTGTGCAGTTTATTGTCTTAGGCCCATTAGCCTACAGGACAAACGTGTAGTATAAAGAACCTGGACAATAGAGGTGGAAAGATGTGTGGGGCATTCAAAAACTCAAAACTTTGCCTTGTTGTTATTGGCGCTTCTTGGCCTTATAAAGGAAAAGTATGGGGTTAAATTGCTTTGAACAAAATACCGAGGAAAATCAAAATTAGTAAGAAGTCCAAAAATAGTCTTAAAATTAAACAAGCACACACAAATGTTCTCAAAATAAGCATTATCAATCTGAGGTGTTTCTTTGTGTGTGGTGAATTGATTTGACTGGATATAATGATTTGTGGTTGTACTCTCGGTGTTGTGATTTTAATTAGGCAGATCTAAGGAAACTTTTGTATAAATATATAATAATGATAATAAACACATAATAATAATAACATAGCAAAACTGTATATATAAAATAATAATAATATAATAATAATAATAATAAATGAATAATTCTCCAAGTGCCCTGGTCCCACAAGGACCTTGCGATCTGTGATTATCCATCCTCTTTCTGTCTTTTAGTGGTTCTTCAAAATTTCTGCGGGTTTCCGTTACACTCCGGCAAGCTCGTCGTCCATCTACTTATGCTTGCTGTGAAGGTTAGTCTTCGTCTGCCCCTGCTTCGTTCCATCGATCTTGCCTGTCATTGCGAAGATGTTTCTAGCTCTTCCTTTCGCATTACGTGTCCCAAAATTACGGATGTTCTTCAGAAGAAAACGCTTTGTTCCTGATCTCTTCAGCAATAATACTGATAATAATAATAATAATAATAATAAAATATATAATAATAGATAATATAATAATAATAATAATTATATAATATTTACAAAAAAAGTATATAATAATAAATAATAATAAAGATAATCTTTTAAGTAATGCTAACAATAAAAATAAAGATAAGAATATGAAAAGGATAATGATTATGATAATAATGGATATTATAATGATAATGACGAAAAAGAAACAAAATATATTAATGATTAGTAATACGTAATGATAATAAGGTGATATATAAAAATAATTATTGTTATTATTATGATAATAACGATAATGATCATAACATACAATGACGATCCATGATAATATGACAATAATAATATATGATAATAATATATTAATAATAATAATAATAATAATAATAATAATAATAATAATATCATAATAAGAGCCAACACAACAACATATATAATACGACAATAGGAATTATAATGAAATTGACAGTAATATTATTAACATGTTATTGTTTTAATAGTAACAACAACATAACATAATGATAATAAAATAATGATAACGATAATGACAATGATAATAATAATATCAATTAAACCCATTAATGATGATACTGATAATATAATATATAATATAATATGTACTAATAATAACAATAATAATAATAATAATATATAATGATAATGATAATAATGATAATGAAAATGATAATGATCATAATTATAATAATCACAATAAAATATGATGACATACTTTTTGAATACACAACAACATATAAAAAAGGCAAACAGCTACCGATGTGGCCAGCCAGACCGATTTTATCAGCCTGCTGCTCCTCCCCCCTTGCATAGCTGCCGACCCGATTGACCTCTGACCTCGAGTGGGGGACGTTGTCTCCGTGAGAACACTCGTGAACCGCCAACACGGCAGTGTCATGAAACACCTGTTAACTTTTCCCTAAGTCAAAGGTTTCCTCTGGTCTCGTTCAATTGCATTTTTTTTTTTTTTTGTGCTGTCATCGTGCTGAGTCATTCTTCTGTGCGTATCTGGTCTCGATCAATTGCAAGTATTTATTTATTTTTTTTTTTGCTGAGTCATTCTTGTGTGAGTGTCCATTGTGCCGTCGTCCAGTGTAGTCGCCCTTTTTTTTTTTTTTTTTTTTTTTTTTTTTTTTTTTTCGCTGAGTCATTCTTGTGTGAGTGTCCATTGTGCCGTCGTCCAGTGTAGTCGCCCTGTTTTTTTTTTTTTTTTTTTTTTTTTTTTTTTTTTTTTTTTTTTTTTTTCGCTGAGTCATTCTTGTTTGAGTGTCCATTGAGCCGTCATCCAGGGTCGTCGTTTTGGGGTCGTCATGGTATCAATCATCAACAACGGTCGTATATCAGTCTTTATTACGAACAATTACATATATTACAAATGATACATATTATGAACAATTACATATATTACAAATGATACATATTATGAACAATTACATATATTACACATGATACATATTATGAATAATTACATATATTACAAATGATACATATTATGAACAATTACATATATTACAAATGATACATATTATGAGCAATTACATATATTACAAATGACACATATTACGAACAATTACATATATTACAAATGACACATATCACGAACAATTACATATAGGACAAAGGACACATATGACAAACAATTACACATACAAGTCAGGCAATTGAAGTAAAGTTTCTTGCCCAGGGAAACACTGCAGTAGGCGTGACTCGAACACAGGTTGCAGCCACACCCAAGTCCGATGCTCTAACCACTACGCTACCGCATCTCCAATAGACCTTGTTTTTCGAAGTCCTTATATATTGCATAAATGCCATCTTTGCTCTCCTCGGTTGTAATATGTGTTTTTATCCTAAGAATTTTCAGTTTTTTATTATAGTTCTTTTTTATTCTTTATCTGTTTGTCTTTATCAGCGTATTGCTCCATTCATACATTTATCCATTCACAGTGTAAAGGCAATACGATTCAGATCAGGCACAAGATGGGCGTGCGGGGCTGCAGTCGGTGGGTATATAGTGCTATAGGATTTGTATATGTGCGTGCAGAGATATTGATGTAACCGACTCCTTAAACGAAAAAAAAAATGTATATAGATGCATAATGAAAGAGAGAGAGAGAGAAAGAGAGAGGGGCAGAAACACACACACTCATTCATCCATCTATCCGTCTATTCACCATTTCATCCATCTATCCATCCATCCATCCATCCATCCACCAACCCACCCATCCATCCATCCATTTACCCATCCACCCAACCATCAACCCATCCATTCATTCATCCACAATCCATCCATGCATTAAATTGTATCCCGTCACCCCCGTCTCAGCAGATTCCAAAAATTCGGTTTCTCACTTACTGTATCCTCCAGTATTTCAGTTAAAATAAACAAACAAATAAAAATGAAATAGATAGGTAAGTAAATAAAAAATATAGGAAGAGATAAAACAACTAGAACAACAGATTCTATGAAAATAGATAAATAGACGAAACAACTCAGATTCTTTTATATATATATATATATATATATATATATATATATATATAT
>NC_051396.1:47150548-47184430 GCF_015228065.2 Penaeus monodon
CTCTCTCTCTCTCTCTCTCTCTCTTCTCTCTCTCTCTCTTCTCTCTCTCTCTCTCTCTCTCTCTCTCTCTCTCTCTCTCTCTCTCTCTCTCTCTCTTCTCTCTCTCTCGTTCTCTCTCTCTCTCTCGTTCTCTCTCTCTCTCTCGTTCTCTCTCTCTCTCTCTCTCTCTCTCTCTCTCTCTCTCTCTCTCTCTCTCATAAATTTGGATCATACATCAATATTGGCTTTTGTAGATTTATAAGCATCAAGCAACCTGCATTTTTTTGTAGAAAAGGAGAGTGAACCTTGTCTCTAACTGATTCATATTCAAGAAGACAAAAATGTATTCAAAATACCTTTACTGAAATCTAGATACGAGATTCCGAATGTTAGATCTAGGAGATTGGTGTGCTCTGGGACAAGTGATTACACCCTCACTGACTTTTACCATCTATGACAGACTACAGCAGGCTTTCAGAAACAGAAAACAGATCATTTATCTTACCACACTGATTGGATTTTCTTTGTTCATAGATCAACAAATTCACATTCTGCTGCCCAGGATTCCTCACTTTGGTATGATAATGATACTGTATTAGAAGCTTGGTCATGAGGTTACTTGAGAATTTAATTACAAAAGGCTGTCCTTACCATACCTTCATTATATCAGATGACAATTAAGTTGCAGACTTCCAAGATTTATTTTGGTACCCTTGAAACCTGCAACCTGATGTTGGTTCCCCCAGGCCCCTTTCCTATTGCATTGTTTATCATATATGGTGGAACAGACAGTTAGACATGCTTAATCAGAATGATTCTTTAGCAGTATCAGCCAGCCAAGTTATCGTGAATCAGACTGCTCAAAGGTATCTTGTGATTGTGCATGTGACAAACCTTCCCTTTATCTTTTCATCCATCTGTCTTTCCAACCACACATTCCATTCCTCCCCATCTGTATTTTCTATTCAAACTGCATCTACCTTTCTATGAAAATGAATTCTGATGGCTGCTGGACCTATCTTTGACATTTTATGGTATCTTTGCTCTCTACCTTCTTTTCTCACTTTATTTTTTCTTCTTGCCTGAGTATTAGATGCATGAATTATAGTTCTTGGACTGTTGTACTTCAGCTTTTCAAGCAAAGGGTGTTAATATTTTTTTTCTTTCAAAAGAGAAAGTAGCTCGACATAACAATATTTAAAAAGAAAAACATGAACTTTGTTAATTAGTAAAATGTATATTTCATAGTGATGAAAGACAGAAATAGTTATAGTCAAGTGACACAACCAAAAAGATAATTGTTTAATAAAGTCCGCTTTGAAGATTCAGTAAGGGTATCGGCAGGGCTTTAGTTGATAGTGCTTTACCAATGGAAGCATTCCTCTGCACTCCCCACAGTCTGAGAGTCACCACCTCCATATATCCCGTTCCCTCAGTGCAGAGGACCAGATTGCTGACTGGTTTGCATCTCCAGATGAGTGTCTTCGCTGGAATGCCGCAAGCGCCAAAGGCACTTCGATGATCCGGATGACCTGCCCCCCCCCCGGGCCTCACTCCAGACCGAACCCATTCCTCCAGTCCAGACACTCTGGACTCCCTCAGCGAGAGAAACGAAGGCTTTGATGATTAGGTAAGCTGGTGAGGTACTGTGGCCAAGAGCAAGAAAGTGCAGAATTACATCAAATGCCTTATCGCTCTTTCTTGCTATACTGCATTACTTCTGCATGACCGTATATCAAAAATATCTACAGCATATCCATGTTTTTTGTTGTTTGTTTTATACTCTTCCCATAGATGGTTTTGTGTAATATTGGTTTAAAAATCAATTTTTAACAGGGGGAGTATTCCTTCTCCTTAACATGACAACAAGAACACCGAAAGTAACATGTACTTCATTTAAGATGAAATTAACACTATTATTGTCTCTGCCCACAGGCTGGTCCAATGTGAAAGGGATCATGAGCAGAAGATGCACATAGCACTAGTGAATATGAAAAAAGTGACTTTGTGGACAGTGCATGGACTGCGTTTCTCCGACTGATATCGTGTACATTCATGCCAAGTCTTCAAAGTGCTGTATTATTCTCAGATTAGAATATATATATAATATATATATATATATATATATATATATATATATATATATATATATATATATATATATATATATATATATATAAAGATGTCAGCACACTTTTTAACATATTTTATCTCTGTGGTCTCATGTACTGTATCATCACATAAACTGTTATTTTGTCTTGACACTCTTGTTGATATGTGAGGATGGTTATCATTTGCTCAGGTTCTCGGCATCAGATGTCATTTCACAGCAGAAAAGAAGACATATTTGTCATCTTTTTCTTTATTTTCCTCTACCCTTTCTCGAAGATACTATGCAAAGGTTTCTAGATTAAAACTTACAAAGATCTTAATGTACCTTTTCGTAAGAGTAACAGGAAATATTGGTAACAGAAAC
Organism: Penaeus monodon; assembly: GCF_015228065.2. NCBI lineage: Eukaryota > Metazoa > Arthropoda > Malacostraca > Decapoda > Penaeidae > Penaeus > Penaeus monodon. Next base: position 47,153,004 of record NC_051396.1, read on the forward strand.
TATTTAATAGCACAATATATTGAATTCAGCATTACTCTGAAAAGTATCTTCATTTGTTTTAAGATAGTTTTCAGTCAATTAATGGTACTGCACAGTTCTAAAAGTGTGGAATATTCTTTTAAGACCATATTTATATCTGTTGATGTAACGTAATCTTTGTCCAGTGTAACACTATAATTGTTTGAGGCACTTCTACCCAGAACATATTGCTGGGATATGTTCCACTTGTAGTGTATTACCTGTATGATCAAAATGTTTAGCATGGATTTTCTCTCAAAATAGGAATATTATTTAGCATACTTTTAGGTTTCCAAGAATGAATGAATCATTGAATGTTTTGAGATATACATAAAAATATATATACTTCTTACAAGCCACAAGTGTTCACTGGATATTTTATTTATATATTTTTGTTTATATACATATATTTGTATACGTGTGTGTGTGTGTGTGTGTGTGTGGTGTGTGTGTGTGTGTGTGTGTGTGTGTGTGTGTGTGTGTGTGTGTTCGCGCGTATGTATGTACATATGAAAGTATATAACACACACACACACACACACACACACACACACACACACACACACACACACACACACACACACACACACACACACACACACACCTTACCTGTGTGTTGTATATATATATAATATATATATATATATATATATATATATATATATATATATATATATATATATATATATTCTCTACTTTTTTACGTGGCAAATAGGTATATATTTATGTAAATGTACGCTGATATGAGCCGCCAAGCTATGTAAATGAACCAGAAACTTTAAGTTTGACAGGAAATAGCAAGAATGAATTCCAAAACTAGTACACCTTTGTATTAGAGCAATAACTTTGATTTTCTTTTCATATATTCAGGACAGAAAGAAAGTACCCTGGTTTTATGTTTTCCCATGTGTTCGTTCACGTGATGAGCAGTGCATGCCTGAAATATTGCTGTCCTTTTTCCTGAATCAAGTGTTTGTGAACACCCAATTAACGAAATGTTTAGTCTCAAATTTCATTGATATTTTAAACTTCATACCTTTTGGTAGATCTTACTCTAGCATCTAATTTCTCACTCAGCCTCCATTGCGGGAACACATACTGGAGTGGTTTGATGAATCCATGAGAGGGAGGGAGGCAGGGAGGGAATGAGGGAGGGAGGGAGGGAAGGAAGGCGGGAGGGAGGGAGGGAGTGAATCCATGAGAGGGAGGGAGGCAGGGAGGGAATGAGGGAGGAAGGGAGGGAAGGAAGGCGGGAGGGAGGGAGGGAGTGAATCCATGAGAGGGAGGGAGGGAGGGAGGGAATGAGGGAGGAAGGGAGGGAAGGAAGGCGGGAGGGAGGGAGGGAGTGAATCCATGAGAGGGAGGGAGGCAGGGAGGGAATGAGGGAGGGAAGGAAGGAAGGAGGGAGGGAAGGAAGGAGGGAAGGAAGGAGGGAGGGAGGGAAGGAAGGAAGGAGGGAGGAGGGAAGGGAGGAGAGAGGGAGGGAAGGGAGGACGGGGGGAAGGAAGGGAGGAGGAAGGAAGGAGGGAAGGGAGGAGGAAGGGAGGGAGAGAGAGAAAGAGGGAGGGATGGGAATTTGAGTTATTTGTATATCCAAGGATTTGTGACGATTGTGTTTGACTTCCTGCTTGTGTGTCCTCATGTTCAAGGAGAGCATGGATTGGAGTTGCAAGTAGAGCAACGAAGGGAAGTACAAGAAAACATATGACTATGCCGAAGGCCTTCATCAGGGCAGCAGTAAATGCCAAAAGGCCAAAAAGTCACGTGTTTTCTTGTTCTTCCCTTCGTTGCTCTACTTGCAATTTGTTCGACATAATTCCACACATGATCAGGAACATTTCCTTGGCATTATTAATGAGGTGAGGAATGATAGGTAGCACAATGGAATAGCAGCAGCATTTTTTTATATACTTTTTATGCACCTTCCAATGGTGCACAGAATTTAACCAACTCTACCATGGTGATAATGCAGGGAAGGTCAGCAGTGTAGTACACGTCCCCTTTGCAGCAGACAGAGCTACCCTATTTTTGTACATCCTCCTGCAATATTCTAGGCATTACCCAATTTCCAAATTGAAAGCTGCTGATATGTCTGTTATAAGTTTTCAGTTTTGTACAAGAAATTTGAGTATTCATAGATTGGTAAAAAATAGTTTTAGGTGTTTTTAATTACTTGGATTATCCAAGTCATACTTAGTTAAATAGTGTTTTTGTAACTGATGTAAGTCTACTTTTTGTGCTGTTAAAAATGTAGGCTGTCATGGTGCATTAGAAACCAAAAAGTACAGTCTTGGTGAATATCAGAAAGTTGGGAGCGTGATGTCAGAAGGAAGTGCACAATAATTTACTCATTTACTTACTTATTATTACTTTCTACTGAAACGCAAACACTCCAATGGACACATTACCCATTAAGACGATCACAAGCATTGATTTCAAAATATTGAAATAATGGAATGGTCATCCATCAGTATAGCACAGAGACTCTCCACATGTGCATTTGCAATGATGTGCCATATCACCAGTGTGATACTGATTTCACAAGTGGTTTTATAAGAAGATTACAATCCCTTCAGAGTTGTTGGTCACAATACCTTCAGAGTTGTCAAACATATTGTCTTTCAGTATTCTAGAAAAAAAAATCGATTCAATATGCAGAATAAAATTTATAAGCTAACATTCCAAAGCGTTTGGCAGTATCCAGGACTAATGTTGAATCTTTCCAGTGTGACGAAAGAGTTTTTTAGATTATTATTATTACTTTTTATTACTTATTTGTTTTTATTTTCTTTTTTGTACATACAATTTCTAAGGTAGAGTGAGTCTATGGAGAGGGTAGTGAATTGTTGGGTCAGAGGTCATTTTATTATTTATTAAAAATATATATATACAAAGTTAATCTTTTCTTATCCTTAATATGTTGCGTATTCCTCACAGGGGGCTGTAACTGCCACAGGAATTATATATTTTTTTTATATCATCTGTTTTGGTTCCTCAATTTGTTAATTCCTCCTCTTTCTTCTTTCCTTCTTTACAATTTACTCTGTTTTCTAAGCATGTTCCCATATGAATGAATAGTTTGCTATACATGTGTACTCCTTTTTGTACAGTACTTCAATAGGCCATCTGCCTTGTAGATACTACCCCCTATTGTTGGTGTTTTGACCACCCTGCAAAGCACTGTTCTACAGCCTGCTGCCCTGTCTATGCCCAATCTGGTGATGGCCGTTCAAATTGCCCTGCATAATCACGTACATGTGCTAATTGCAGTGGATCCCACAATGTATTTTATAGGGGCTGCCCAGCCTACACGTTTGAGTCTGAAGTAGCAGTCCTCAGATACAAACTTGGCCTCACTCTTCGAGAGGCCAGACAGGAAGCACACCGACGAGGTTTTTCAACCACACCTACTCCAGTACCGTCCTTCACTCCACTCCTATCAGCTCTACCCAAGTAGTCTCTACATTTTCCTCAGTACCACTTCCCCCTCCTCAACTTCCCTCCTCTACTTCCCTTATCTCTCAGTCAAATCCTTTTTCCATTTAAACCCACATATCCATAATTCCCCAATGTCTCTCGCTATTCCTCAACATATCTCTTGCACCAGGCAGTCCAAACGTTCCACTCCATCTTCTGATAATCCCTTCCCACAGCTACATCCTCTACTTCTCAGATACCTATCTTCTCTTCACCTCCTCATAAAAAAATCTTTTGTTTCCCAAAACTCCCCACTCAAATCTCCCCCAGACACCCTTGAGGACATTAGAAACTTCCTGAGTAAGACTCAAAGGAAATTCCTCTCTCTCATCCTCCTCCAGTTTCTCTAACCCCATTCCGGATACATTCAGAGTGACCGCCGACATCCATCCTCCTCCTCCTCCTCATACACACAATTATGCGCATCTTCCTTCGCCGTTGCATCACAGCTGTTTCAGTTGACTTTTCTCCTCCTCCCTTTGCCTTTAATGCCTTCTAAACTTTTCTTTCTCAGCTTCAACCACCATTCCTTATAGTCGGCGATTCGCCACACTCTTTGGGGTGACTCTGCCACTACTTCCTGAGTCCGTTCCCTAGTTCCCTTCATCTCGACTTCCATTGGTCAGTTCAGGACCACCTTCCCAAAAGTGATCATTTTCTATTTTCCTCTCCTATTTTCCTATTTCCGCTCCCCAACCCTCCACGCTGGTGCTTCGATAGAGCAGACTAATGTACTTTTTGATTATGTACTTCATATTCCTTCTCACGCACACACGCACATACTGGTCCCAGCGCTGGCGAGTTCCTGGTCCTTCGCTGGATCTACGGCGTCCTGCAGGCGGCGCCCTTCCACCACACCTTGGGGCGGCTTAAGCAAGCAATCACAACAGAAGCATAAAGAGACACACACACAGCCAGGCAGACAGAAAGGCGGGTGAACAGGCAGACAAACAGACAGATAAAAAGACATCTAAGCATTAATGCAGACAGACTTACAGACAGGCGAACAGACAGACACACTGATAGGCAGACAGAATTGTGATGGTTTGAACGATGATGAAGATAGGGTAGGTTAGGAGAAAGAGAGAGAGAGAGAGAGAGGGGGAGGGAGGGAGGAAGAGAGGAGAAAGAAACAGGAAGAGGGAAAGAGAGAGAGAGATAGACAGACATATAGATATAATATATATATTTTATTATAATTATATATATATATATATATATATATATATATATATATATATATATATATATATATATATATATATATAGAGAGAGAGAGAGAGAGAGAGAGAGAGAGAGAGAGAGAGAAAAGAGAGAGAGAGAGAGAGAGAGAGGGAAAGAGAGAGAGGGAAAGAGAGAGAGAGAGAGAGAGAGAGGAGAGAGAGAGAGAGAGAGAGAGAGAGAGAAGGAGACAGACAGACAGACAGACAGACAGACAGACAGAAAAGAGAGAGAGGGGGGGAAAGACAGTCAGAGAGGAAGAGGGAGAGAGAGAGGGGGGGGAAAGAGGAAAGAGAAAGAGAAAGAGAAAGAGAAAAGAGAAAGAGAGAGAGAGAGAGAGAGAGAGAGAGAGAGAGAGGGGGAGAGAGAGAGAGAGAGAGAGAGAGAGAGAGAGAGAGAGAGAGAGAGAGAGAGAGAGAGAGAGAGAGAGAGAAAGGGAAAGAGAAAGAGAAAGAATGAGAGAGAGAGTAATAATAATAATAATGATAATAATAATAGTAATAATAATAACAATAATAGTAATAATAATAATAATAATAATAATAATGATAATAATAATAATAATAACAACGACAAAATCAATAATAATCATAATAATAATGATGATAATAGTAATAGAAGTGATAATAATAATAATAATAATAATAATAATAAAATAATAATAATAACAACAATGATAATAATAGTAATAATAACTACAACAACAACAATAATAATAATAATCTCTCTCTCTCTCTCTTAATCTATGTATATTTATCATTATAATTTTTGTTGTTGTTTGTATGAAGGTCATTTATTTGAATCCCACGTCGAAAATTAAAGCAAAACAGCCAGCGAGTGGGCTAGCCAGACGCCAGCTTACCAACTTTATCAAGCCGTGTGGCCTGCTGCTCCGCCTCTCTACATAGCTGCCGACCCTAGTTGACCTCCGACCTCGAGAGGGTGACGTTATCTCTGTGTAGATCGCTCGTGATCCGCCAAACACGAGCAGGTGCATGAAACCCCTGTTAACTTTCCCTAAGTCAAAGAAGGTTTCCTCTGGTCTCGATCCCGGGTCTTGCGAGTGGGAGGCGCGGCCTCTTCCAATGCTGCCACCGAGATCTAATATATATTCTAAAAATCGGTCCTTTTTATTCCAACTCGGATCAAGACGCATCGCCTCCTCCCTCACCGGAATTATAAAGCCAGTTATCCCTGTATTTAATAGGCGTAGAAAACGTCAGCGCTTGCTTGTGCTTAGAGAAAATGTCTACTTTTTAGGGGAAACGTTTCCGTTGCGTTAAATTTCTTTGGTCTCATATAGTTCGTGTTCAAGGAAAACGTTTGTTTTTTTAGGGAGGACTATGTCGTTCTGCCGTCTTTTCTCCAGTCTCAAATAATAGGCAATTATGAAGTAGCGCCACGCTGTTAACCCGAGGCAAAACTTATTCATTCACCAATAGTAACTCACCTCGTATATAGAGAGATTATCCTGACAGAAAATTTTCTTCCATTCTTATGCAGTCAACGAACTAATAATGATTGAAAGGCCCCGGCGAAGCCAGACCTTCGCAAATCTCAAACGAACGTTTGAATACATCATTAATGATGTTTGTGAAAAAATCGGTGTATAAGAAAAAAAATATAAAGATATACTGACATACAGGCAGCAGGAGAGAGACAGACAGACTGAGAAAAAGATAGATAGATAGATAGACAAAGACAGAGATATTACCATGATGATGATGAATTTTTAATTCATCGTCATTATTATTTCTTTTATCATTATCAATATTATTATTGCTATTGTTACCATTGTTATTATTGTTGTTATTGTTATTATTATTACTATTATTATTATTATTATTATTATTATTATTATTATATTATTATTAAGTATTTATTATTATTATTATTAATTATTATTATTTTATTATTATTATTATTATTATTTTTATTATTATTTTATGTTTTTCAAATTTATTATTATTATATTTTTATTATTTAATTATATTATTATTATTTATTATATTTATTTTTATATTATTATTATTATTTTATTATTTTTATATTCTTATATTTTATTATATTTTTATTATTACTTTTATTATTATTGTTATTATTGTTATTATTTACTAAATTATTTTATCCATCAATAAAAATTATTATTATTGCATTATTCCCCTTTCTTTTTCTTTTTATTTTTGTTGCTGTTTTTATTATTTTGTTTATTTTGCGTTATTATATTATTATTCTGTTATTTCATTATTTATTTTTATTATTATATTATCATCATCTTTATTATTTCACATACTTTTTATTATTTTATTACATTATTATATTTTATCATTATGATATAACTATTTTTATTATTATTTTTTATTATTATTTTTTATTATCATTATTATTTTTTAATTTTTGTTGTTTTATTGTTTTTGTTTTTCCCCAACGAACAAAAAGGAGGTTGAGAGGATCATACGGATGTAAAGATCAATGCTATAAATAAAATGATTCTCGAAAATTCATATAAAACACAGACTCAAAGTACTGCTTGGATCGACATAAAAAACCCTTTTTGACAGGGCCCAACACTCTTGGATTTTGAAATCCTAAAATTCTCAAAGTCCCCCCCCCCCCTCTTCTAATAAAATTTTTTCGAAGCAGCATGACTTTATGGGATAAATCTTATCTCAAACACGAAAAAACGGTACTCTTTTTTCAAACAACATGCGAATCAGATGGGAATCCCCCGGGCGACTTTTTTCCCCTTTCTTTTATCTTTTTATGGCATTATCCCACTCTCTAGCTTCTTAACAACACGGGGTATGGTTTATAAGATTCAGGGGACAAAAGATCAATCATTTATTCTATATGGATGACTTGAATTTTCGTCAGAATGATGATAAATTTGGGAAAAAGGTTGCGGGAAAACTGAAAAGATTTCAGTGATGACATGGCATAAATTTTGGTCTAAAAAGTGGCCAAAGAACCCTTTAAAAAAAAAAAACAGGAAAAATTTGAAAATATAAAGTTAAGTATGATACCGAATATAAAATTTAGTCGGGAAGAAACCTATAAATATCTAGGAAAAAAACAAGGAAATGGGATACAACAATCATAGATGAAGAAAAAAATATACAGAAGCCCCGAAGGTAAGGTCAACCCTGAAAAAAGAAAAAAACTCAAAAAACAAATAACAGCAATCAACACTCTTGCAATCCCTGTGGTTACTATAGTTTTAAACGTATAGACGGGACTACGTAAATCAACAAATTGAAAACCAAAAAATTAGGAAGAAATTGACATGCAACAATATCAATAACGGTATGTCATTTTTTAGAGCCGTGGACCTCTCTCCCATCCTTGCCACTCAACTCGATTTTGCGCTTTTTTTTCCACGACAACCCCAAAATTTTTGATGTTGTGCAAAGTCTTGTCTTCGTTCCCTTTTTCCCTCTTTTTCCTTCACCACCCCTGTCACAAGTTTTTCTCATTTTTTTTACTTCTCACAATGACCAATAAACTTTAATTTCCCCTTTTGTTCAAGTGTCCAACAGCCGGTCTTTAAAATTTTTATTTTTCTCACCCCACTTACTTTCGTTTTTTCTCTGCCAGTTAATAGTAGTATCGTCTGTGTCCAATTTAAAAATTTTGATCTTTTTTTGTTATCTTCTTCAGCACCCAACATCAGAAACCTTGATCTTTTAAAACTAATGAGTTCAAAAACCTCAGCTTTGTCCAAAAGGGTAATGCTTCGGTCTTTCCAGAGTTATTGGAGCAACTGGGGCTTTTTTGGAAAGGGTAATTCTTCTTTTTTTTCCCCCGGGAACATCTTTGTATTATTAAAACAGCCGAAGTAAGTGAACTTTTTCACATTTTCCACCTTTCCTTTGTTTTGAAAAAAAGTTCATCATTGTTCATTCCAGTTTCTTTAAATCTTCATTATCTTTTTTTTTCTGGCATTAAAAACAAGCCAGCCTTTTGGCTTGCTTCTTTCTTTACAGTATTTTTGTAGTTCAGTGATACTGCTGGCAATAAAACACACACCAATCCCACATGCAATGGTGGATGCTTCATGCACCCAGCATCGCCCGCCACATATGTGCTGATGAGCAGTTGGAATTTATCGTCCAAAACAAAAACGTTGGCCCCTTTTGCAATATTAGATCAAACCCAAAACGATTGGAGCTTCAATTAGACTGAAAACTCTAAAAAGTTACACTCAATAGTAAAGGAATCAAATCAATTTTCTCAGGAAATTTGGTATTGAGAGCGAAAATTGAAATATTTTTGCCAACATTGGCCCCCAAAATAAAAAACAAAAAGCAAAGAAGCTCGGAAAAAAAAAATTTGAATTAGGGGCAAAAAAACCTCTCCAGGCCGTTTGCGTTCGAAGCAAACACACTGAGTAGATGAAACTGCGACCCATCAGGGGTTTTAAAAAGTTTGGATTTAAAAGGGGAAAGGGGGTTTTTATTTTGCAGCCCAAGATCAAAGTTTGTTTACCAGAAACTATCTTGCACATTGGACTGACCCAAAGTGTAGGTTTTTCAAGACAAGGTGAGACAATGATCACCCTTTTATTGGTTGCTCAATATTAAAAACCGAAGAGTACAAAAAAGACAGACAGATGGGGAATACCTGCACTGGAAGATCTGCAAAACTTTTCTATCGGAACCAGGATAAAAGGGACAAACACCATCCCGAGCCAGTTACTGAAGGGAAAGATGCACAATCTTTTGGAATTTCCCAATTCACACAGATCATATAAAGCAAAAACGCCAATATCGATCAAGGAAAAAATAAACAACACTTGCCTGTTTTTTAGATATGAGCATCCATTCAGACAGAAATGTCCTAACAAAAGTGTTCGAGAAGTTATCAAAGTATCTTCTTCTTTTAACGGTAGGTTCATGTCTGAGCCGCCGTGGTCACAGCATGATACTTAATTGTAGTTTTCATGTAAATTTTTTTTTCAATGGGTTATGATACCTTTTTTTTTTTAGGACTTCTTGTTTCAATTCACTTAGTGTTTTTCAGTATCCAGGGGGGAATTTTTTCTTTTCTTTTTGGCGATAGTTTTTTTAAGCAATGCTCAGCAGGAGTCTTTTCCTTCTTCCACAACTCATTTTGGGGTTTTATCATTTCCATTTATTGAGTATTTAAATTTTTGACACTGCAATTCGTAATTTTTATCAAGAGTTTTGTAGTCGGCTTTAGAGGTGGTGTTTGGGCGCTCCATCTTTTTTAGTCTTATTTTTAAAATCGATAGTTTGTAGTTTGGGGTCAATGTTGCGTCGGCACCAGGTCTTTTTGGAATTTTTTTTTTGCAACTCTTCATTTTTTGGTTCAGCACAATTACAAATTTTGGGTTTCGTGTTCTTTTTGTCTGGGGAAAACCAGTGTACAAGTGTCTTGGGTGGTTTGGGCAAGTATTGGCATAAATAAAAATTTTTGTCTACAGAATTAATAAAATCTTTACCTCTTTCATTTTTTTATCCCAAGGCCGAATTTTTCCACAGGTGTAATTTTTTTGATTATTTTTTTTCCCACTTTTTTTTCGTGAGGTCTCCCATGATTTTTTCTCTCGTAAAAAGGTTGTGTCTAAAGTACTTGGAGGGAAATTATAAAAAAATTCCCCTTTTTCATCCTTCCCAAAATTTTTTGGGCGTAGATTGTATAATACTAATATTATGAGGTTTTTTCCAATAGTTTGAAAAGGGTTTACGACGAGTATGCGTTTACTGGACAGAGAAGAAGAGAATGATGAAGTGTGGAAAAAAAATTGTGGGGACCGACTGTTGGACATCTTGAACAAAAGGAAAAAAGTTTATTGGGATGTAATGAGAAGTAAAAGTATTGGAAAAATGGACAGGGATGTGATAGGAAACCGAGGAAGAGGGGAAACCCAAGACAAGATGGCGACAATATCAAAAATTTTGCGGGCTTCGATGGTATAATTTGGAAAAAAAGCGTAGATCGAGTTTAGTGGCGAAGGATGGGGGGAGGTCCCCGGTGCTCAAACATGAGCATTTCCCTTTTTGATTGATTTACCAATTTGTTCTTTTTCAGTTTTTTCGTGAGAATCATAGCAACTCCCTGACTATAATTTCCTTTTTCTTTTCCAGAAAAAAGAAAGTTTGTTTCTTTAGTTTTTAAACTTCCATTACTTTTCCAATTTGGGCTCACTTTTCCTAGTATTGAAATTTTTTATCTACCCCTTTTTGTTACAGACAGTATTAATTTACCCATCTCTTTCATTTTCCTTTGTTCCCCCGTTCCGATTTTTAATGTGTTTTTAATTTGGGCCTGTTTTCTTTTTCTTCTTTTTTCCAGTCTGTTTAAAATTGTCACGGGGGTTTCCCACTAAAAAAGGGCCCCTTTTATAACCCCCGGAAGGGCGATGTGGTATGAATTATCGTTCTGTATTTTTAACATTTTGGTGTGGGTTTTTTCAGGAGAAAATAAAAATTGAGTGGAATCCCCCAGGCTCCTTTCAATCGCAGTCTCCAACTAATTTGGAGGGAAATATCTCTGCCGCCCTTTTTAAAACAGTACACTGTAATACCCAGAAAAATTATTTGGGGTTTAAACCATAACATTGTGAAGGGGTTTTCACCCGATATCCACTGCCCCCGGCCGACAGTTTCACCCCAACCCGGTATAGGGAGTAAAAGGGTGCTATTTGTTCAAGGGGAAACCCCGGGTGAGTTTATTGTCTACCCAGGGCAAAGTGTAGTTAAAGATGGAAATAGAGGTGGGAAAAAATGTGGTTAAAACCAAAACTTTGCCTGTTGTTATTGGAGCTCTTGGCCTTATAAAAAAATTAGGGTTAAATTTTTTTAACAAAAACCAGGAAATCCAAAATTAGAAGAAGTCCAAAAAAAAAGTCTTAAACAGCAAAGCACATGTTCTCAGAAAGCATTACAATCTGAAGTGTTCTTTGTGTTGTAATTTATTTACTGGATGATATGATTTGTGTTTTACTCGGGGTTTGTTTTAATTAAACAAACTAAGGAAATTTTTTTAAAAAAAAAGTCATAATGATAATACCAAAAATAAAATAAAAACAATAAAAACGTAAAATAAAAAAAAAATAATAATAATAAAAATAAAAATAATTCTTCTAAAGGCCCTGTCCCACAAGGACGTTCGATCAGGGGTTTCCACCCTTTCTGTTTTTTTGGTTTCAAAATTTCTCGTTCCGTTACATCGCCCATTACTTATGCTTGCTGTGAAGGTTAGTCTTCGTTGCCCCCCTTCGGTTTCCACGTCTTGCCTGTCATGCGAAAATGTTTTAGCTCTTTCCTTTTGCATTACGTGTCCCCAAAAATTTCGGGTGTTTTCAGAAGAAAAAAGCTTTTTTCCTGATCTCTTCAGCAATTAAAAATGATAAATAATAATAAAAAAAAATAATAATAATAAAAAAAAAAATAAAAAATAATAATAATAATAATAATAAATTTTTCAAAAAAAGTAAATAATAATAAAAATAAAAAAGTAATCTTTAAAAAAATAATAACAAAAAAAATAAAGATAAGAATATTGAAAAGGATAAGAGTTGTAATAAAATGGAAATTATAATGATAATGACGGAAAAAAGGAAAAATATTAATGATTATATAAAAGTAAATGGATAATAAAGGTGATAATATAAAAATAATAATTGTTACTATGTGCTAATAAAAAAAAAAAAAAAAAAACGAAATGCTAAATAACAACAATGACGATCATGATAATAGACAATAATATAATAAGATGATAATCATAATAAATAAATAATAATAATAATGATATAATAATAAGAATAATAATAATAATAAAGCCAACAACAACAACAATAATAATAATACTACAATATGGAATTATATGAAATGACAGTAATATTTAACAATGTTTTTATTGTTATTAATAGTAACACAAATACCAAAATAACAAATAATCCGCATAATAAAAATATGATAGCACGATAATGCAAATGGATATAATTAATATCAATTAAACCCATTAATGATGATACTGATAATAATATAATAATATATATAATAATAAGAACAATAATACTAATAATAATATGTCATGAATAATAATAATAATAATATATTAATCAATAATAATAATAATAATAATAATACTCATGATAATAATAATAATGAAAATTATAATGATCATAATTATAATAATCACAATAAAAATATGATGACATACCTTGAATAACACAACAATAATAAAAAGGCAAAACAGCTACCGGTGGGGCCCCAATTTTTATCAAATCCTGCTGCTACCGACCCCCCCTGATAGCTGCCGACCCGAGTTACCTCGTGACCTCGAGTGGGGGACGTTGTCTCCGTGAGAACACTCGTGAACCCCAAACACGAGCGGTGTCGTGAAACACCTGTTAACTTTCCCTAAGTCAAAGGTTTCTCTGTCTCGTTCAATTGCATTTTTTTTTGTGCTGTCATCGTGCGATCATTCTCTGTGCGTATCTGGTCTCGATCAATTGCCATTATTATTTATTTTTTTTTTTCGCTGGTCATCTTGTTTGAGTGTCCATTGTGCGTCGTCCAGTGAGTTCGCCTTGTTTTTTTTTTTTTTTTTTTTTTTTTTTTTTTTTTCGCTTGAGTCATTCTTGTTGAGTGTCCATTGTGCCGTCGTTTTCCAGTGTAAGTCGCCTTGTTTTTTTTTTTTTTTTTTTTGCGCTGAGTCATCTGTTTGAGTGTCCATTGTGCCGTCGTCCAGTGTAGTTCTCCCTATTTGTTTTTTTTTTTTTTTTTTTTTTTTTTTTTTTCGCTGAGGTCTTCTGTGTGAGTATCCATTGTGCCTCCGTCCAGTGTAGTCCCCTGTTTTTTTCTTTTTTTTTTTTTTTTTTTTTTTTTTGTGTTTTTTTGGGCAGGGGCATGGGTCATTCTTGTGTGAGTGTCCTTGTGCCGTCGTCCAGTGTAGTCGCCTTGTTTTTTTTTTTTTTTTTTGTTTTTTTTTTTTTTTTTCGCTGATCATTCTTGTGTGAGTGTCCATTGTGCCGTCGTCAGTGTAGTCGCCCTTTTTTTTTTTTTTTTTTTTTTTTTTTTTTTTTTTTTTCGCTGATCATCTTGTGTGAGTTTCCATCTGTTCCGTCGTCCAGTGTAGTCGCCTTGTTTTTTTTTTTTTTTTTTTTTTTTTTTTTTTTTTTTTTCGCTGAGTCATTCTTGTTGGTGTCCAGTGTGCCGTCGTCCAGTGTAAGTCGCCATTTTTTTTTTTTTTTTTTTTTTTTTTTTTTTTCGCAGATTCATTCTTGTATGAGTGTCCATTGTGCGTCGTCCATTGAGTCGCCCTGTTTTTTTTTTTGTTTTTTTTTTTTTTTTTTTCCGCTTAGTCCCTTCTTGTGTGAGTGTATCGCCCTTTTTTTTTTTTTTTTTTTTTTTTTTTTTTTTTTTTTTTTTCGCTGGATCATTCTTGTGTGAGTTTCCATTGAGCCGATCGTCCAGTGTGAGTCGCCTTGTTTTTTTTTTTTTTTTTTTTTTTTTTACATTATTACAAATGATACATATTATTAACAATTACATATTCAAATGATACATATTATGAACATTAATATCTTACAATGTACATATTATGAACAATTACATATATTACACATGAGAATATTATGATATTACATATTTCAAATGATACATATTTATGATAATTAAATATATTACAAGGATACATATTATGAGTAAAATTTATAAAAAAAGAGGGGGGAAGAAAAAAAAAAAAAAAAACAGTTACAGATATTACAAATGACCATATTACAAACAATTACATATATTACAATGACACATATCACGACACTTACATATAGGACAAACGACACACGGACAAACATTTACAACATACAAGTCGGGCATTAAGTAAAGTTTTTCTTGCCCAGAACGAAACACTGCAATAGGCATGACTCGAACACTCGAACCCAGGTTGCAGCCACAACCCAAGTCCGATGCTCTAACCACTACGCTACCCGCCTCTCCAATAACTTTGTTTTTTCGAAGTGCCTTATATTGCATAAATGCCATCTTGCTCTCCTCGGTTGTTATATGTTTTTTTATCCTAAAGAATTTTCAGTTTTTTATATAGTTTCTTTTTATTCTTTTATCTGTTTGTCTTTATCTCGTATTGCTCCCATTCATACATTTATCCATTCACATGTAAAGGCATCGATGCAATCAGCACAAGGTGGGCGGTGGGGCTGAGTCGGTGGGTATTGTGCTGATAGGATTTTGTAATATGTGCGTGCAGCGATATTGATGTAACCTACTCCTTAACGAAAAAAAAAATTGTATAATATAGTGCTAATGAAAGTAGAGAGTAGAGAAAGAGAGAGGGGCGAACACACACACTCATCCATCCATCATCCGTCTGATTCACCATTTCTCCATCTATCATCCATCCATCCCCAACCCCACCTCCATCCATCCATTTACCCATCCCCCCCATCAACCCATCCATTCATTCATCCACAATCCTCCATGCCTTTAAATTGTTATCCCGTCACCCCCGTCCTCAGCGATTCAAAAATTCGGATTTCTCACTTACTGTATCATCCATATTTCAGTTAAAATAAAAAACAAATAAAAATAAAATAGATAGGTAAGTAAATAAAAAATATAGGAAGAGATAAACAACTAAACACAGATTCTATGAAAATAGATAAATAGACGGACAACTCAGATTTCTTTTATATATTATGATATTATTATATATATATATATATATAATTCTATATATTATATATACATATACATTTTCTCTTTTTTCTCTCCTTTTATATATATACATATATATTTTTATTATTATTTATTATTATTATTATTATCATTATTATTTCCCCCAGCCATCCAGCTCCACTGCAGCCTCTTTCATTCATCCTGAGAGGTGATATGGCATGCCAACCCTTGCCTGATTCATGCCCTCCTAATCGACCGCGTTTTGTGCCACGCGGTAACTCCCCTACGGACCCTGCGTTTGACTTCATCAAGGCAAAGTCGTTTCTCGGGCTCGAGCCGCAGCCAAACGCAACATTTATCGGCTTGCCGCGACGGGAATTGAACTCGGGACCACGAAGTTCTGAGTCCAGTGTCTCTACCCATGGCCATCGGTCAGTCATACAAAGAAATTAAATTTATGGGGTTTGTCGCATTGCGTTCAGTAATTCGATCACAAATAATGATCTGAGGCTTTTATACATATCTAATCATATCTAAATATCTATCTATCTATATTATTCATTTTATTTACGTTATTTATGGTTTTTCTTATCTTTCTTTTTTTTTTTTTTTAGATCTGGCCATTATTTCCACATATATAACCTAATATCAGCGATACCAAACAACACTTTTACTGCCTGCCTGTCTCTTGAGCAAGCATCTGTTCCCCTTGACTGAGATTGAGAGAGAGAGAGAGAGAGAGAAGAGAGAGAGAGAGAGAACACAAGAGCGACAGACAAGACGGCGTATCAAAACTCCCTGTACGTACTAAAGGGAAACAGAAAACGGAAAAAAATGCAGAAACATTAATCGAATAATCGAAAATAATCTAACGACGTCCTGCCTCTCTTTATCTCTTTACTTACAAAATGGATTTCTACTCTCCCCCCCCCTCGCTCTCTCTCTCTCTCCTCTCTCTCTCTCCTCTCCTCTCTCTCTCTCCTCTTTAACTCTGCAAAAAAGATTTTTTCTCTCTCTTTTTCTTTTTCCCTCTCATTCTCTCTTTCTCTCTCTCTCCTTTCTCTGCAAAAAAGATTTTCTCTCTCTCTCCCCCCTCTCCTCCCTCTCTCTCTCTCCTTCTTCTAAACTATCTATCTTTTTTCTATCTTTTATCTATCTATCTACCTATTTTTCCCCTCTCTCTCTTTTCTCTTTCTCAATTATCTACTTCTATCTATCTATCTGCTATCTATTTATTTCTCTCCTTTTTTCCTCTCTCTTCCTCCTCTCTCTCTCTCTCTCTCTCTTCTCTTTTTTTTATTTATTATTTTTTATTATTTATATCTGCCTATTTCTCCCCTTCTCTTTTTTTTCCTTTCCTCAAACCTCTCTCTCTCTCTCTCCCCCTCCCTCCCTTTTCTCTCTCTCTCTTCTCCTCTTCATCTTCCCCTTTTTCTATTTTTATCTATCTATCTAATCCTTTTCTTCTATCTTCTATCTATCTATCTACTTTTTTCTCCTCTCCCCCTTCCTCTCTCTCTCTCTTCTCCTCCCCTTCTATTCTTCTTCTTCTTCTTCTCCTTTTCTCTCTCTCTCTCTTCTTTCTCTCTCCCCTCCCTTCTTTATCGAAATTTTTTTTTTCTCTCTCTCTCTCTCCCCTTCTTCATCTAAATTTTTTCTTCTCCTTTTCTTCCTCTCTCTCTTTCCCCTCTCTCTCTCCCCTTCTCTCTCTCTCTCCCCTCCTCTCTCTCTCTGTTCTCTCCCCTTTCTCTCTCTCTCTTTTTCTCTCTCTCTCTTTTTCCCTTTGGATTTCCCCTTTTCCCCTCTTCTCTCTCTCTCTCTCTTTTCTCTTTCTTCCCCAGCACTTCTTCTCCTTTCCTCCCCTCTCTCTTTTTTTCCTTCTTCATCTATCTACTATCTTTTTTTTTTATTTCTCTTCTTTTTCTCTGGGTCTCTCTCCCCATCTATCTACCCTTTTCCCTATCTATCTATCAAACCTTTCCCCTCTCTTCTTTTTCTCTCTCTCTCATCTTTTTCTTTTTTTTTTCCTTCTCTCTCTCTCCCCTTCTCTCCTCCCCTCCCCTTTTACTCTGAAAAATGGATCTCTCTCCCCCTCTCTCTCTCTCTCTCTCCCCTCTCTCTCCCCTCTCTCTTCCTCCCCTTTTCCCTCTCTCTCTCTCGCTCTCCTTTTCCCCCCTTTTCCCCCTCTCCCCTCTTTATCTAAATTTCTCTCCCCTCTCTCTCTCTTCTTCATCTTTTTATTTTCTCCAAATTTTTTCTCTCTCTTTTTTTTCCTCTCTCTCCCCTCATCTCTCTTCTCCCCTTTTCTCCTCCTCTCTCTCTCTCTCTTTTTTCTCTCGGTCTCCTCTCTCTCTCCCTCTCCTCCCTCTCCTCTCCCCTCCTCTCCTCTCTTTTCTCTCCTCTCCCCTCTCTTCTCTCCTCTCTTTTTTCCCCTTTTTCTTCTTTACTTTTTCAAATTTTTTGGTTTTTTCTCTCCTCCCCTCCTCTTCTTCTTCTTTTTCTCTTCTCTCTCTCTTCTCTCTTCTCTCTCTTCCCCTCTCTCTCTCCCCTCTCTCTCCCCCCCCCCCCCCCTCCCCCCCTCTTCTTTATCTAAATATCTTTCCCCCCCCTTTTTTCCCCTCTCCTCTCTCTCTTCTCTCCTCTCTCTCCTCTCTCTCCTCTCTCCTCTCTCCTTCTCCTCCTCCTCTCTCTTTTTCTCTCTTTTCTTCTTTCTTTTTCTTTTTTTTTACCTAAATTTCTCTCTCTCTCTCTCTCTCTCTTCCTCTCTCCCCTCTCGGGTTTTCCCTCTCTCTAAATCTCTCCTCTCTCTTTCTCTCCAAAAATACTCCTCTCTCTCTCTCTCCTTTTCTCTCTCTCTCTTTCTGTTTTCTCTCCCCTCTCTCTCTTCTCTCCTCTCCCCCTCTCCCCTCTCCCCTTTTTCCTTCTCTTTTCTTTTTCTTCTATCTTTTCTTTTTTCTCTCTTCTTTCCTCTCCCCTTTTCTCTCTCTCTCTCTCTCTCCTCTCTCCCTCTCTCTTTCCTCTCTATCCCTCCCTTTTCTCTCTCTCTCTCTCTCTCTCTTTCTCTCTCTCTTCCTCCCCTCTTTTCTCTCTCCCCCTTTTCTCTCCCCTCCCCCCTCTCCTCTACCCCTTCTTCTTTTTCCCCTTTTCCTTCTTTTCCTCTTTTTTCTTTTCTCTCTCCTCTCCCCCTCCCCCTCTCCCTCCCCTTCTCCCCCTCTCTCCCCTTCCCCCCCCCCCCCCTCTCCTCTTCTCTCTCTCTCCCCTTCCCCCCCTTCTTTTATCTAAAGGGATCTCCTTTTCTCTCTCTCTCCTCTCTCTTCTCTCTCTCCTCCTCTCTTCTCACCCTCTCTCTCTCTCTCCCCCCCTCCCCTCTCTCTCTCTCCTCCCTCTCTCTTTCTCTAAAATTTCCTTCTCTCTCTCTCCCCCCTCTCTGTCCCCCGGCCTTCCTTCTTTTCCTCTCTTCTCCTCCCCTCTCTTTTCCCCCTCCCCTCCCCCTCTCTCTCCCCAAATCTTTTTCCCTTTTTCTCTCCATTTTCCCCTTCCCCCTTTTTCCCCCCTTTCCCCTCTCTCTCCCCCTCTTCTCTTCTCTCTCTTCTCTCTCTCCCCCTCCCCTCTCTATTTTCCCTCTCTCCCCTCTTTTTCTCTCCCCTCCCCTTTTCCCCCAAAAATATCTTTTTTATCTATTTTATCTACCTTTTCTCTCTTCCCCCTCTCTCTCTCCCCTCTTTCGTCTTCTCTTTTCTCCTTTTCCCTCTCTCTCTCTTTTCTTCTCCTCTCTCTCTCTCTTCTCTCTCTCTTTTCTCTCTGTTTCTCTCTCTCTCTCGTCTCTCCTCCCCTTCCCCTCTCTCTCTCTCTCTTTTTATCTAAAAATTATTTTCCCCTATCTAACTATCTTTTTCTTCTTCTTTCTCCTCTATTTCCCCCCCCTTCCCCTTCTCTTTCTCTCCTCTCCCCTTTTCTTCTTCTTTTTTATTTAAAAAATTTCTCTCTCCCCTCTCTCTCCTCTCCCCCTCTTCATCTCTCTCTCCTCTCTCTCTCTCTCTCTCTCCCCTTTTCTTCTATCTTCTTTTTCCCCTTCTTTATCTCCAAAAAATTTCCCCTCTCTCCCCCTTTCCTTTTTCCCCCTTTCTCTCTCTCTCCCTCTCTCTCTCTTTTCCTTTTTCTTCTTCTTTCTTTTTCTTCTTTTTCCCCCTTTCCCCTTCTCTCTCTACTTTCTTCTTCTAATTTATCTATCTATCTATTTATTTTTTTTCCCCTCTCCCCTTCTTCTCCTCTCTCCCTCTCTTCTCTCTCTCTCTCTCTCTCTCCATCTCTCGTTCTATCTATCTATCTATCTATCTACCTATTTCTTTCTCCCCTCCTCTCTTTCCCCCTCTCCCCTTTTCTCCCCCTCTCTCCCCCCCTCTTTTCCCTCTCTCTCCCCCTCTCTCCCTCTCTCTCTCTCTTTTTTCTTTTTCTTTTTCACCGTTCTTTATCTCTCTCTCTCTCTCTTTTTTCCTCTCTCTCCTCTCTCTCTTTTCCCCTCTTTTCTCTCTCTCTTCTCTCTCTCTCTCTCTCTCTCTCTTTTACTCTAAATTTCTCTTTTCCTCTCCTCTCTTCTCTCTTTTCTCTCTCTCTCTCCTCTCACCCCTCTCTCTCTCTTTTTTTTCTCTCTCTCTCTCTCTCTTTTATCTTTTTATCTTCTCCTTTTCCCCTCTCCGCTCTCCTTTTTCTCTTTGTTCTCTCTTCTCATCTCTTCCTCTCCCCTCCTCCCCTTTTCCCCCTCTCTTTTCTCTCCCCTCTTCCCTCTTCTTTCTCTTCTCTTCTCTCTCTCCTCTTTTCCTTTTCCTTCCTCTCCCTCTCCTCTCTCGCTCTCTCTCCCTTCTCTCTCTCTCTCTTCTCCTCTTTTTCTCTCTCTCCCCCCTTTTCTCTCTCTCTCTCTCTCTCCTCTCCCCCTCTCTTTTTCCTTCTTCTCTTCTCTCGTCTTCTTCTCTCTCTCCTCTCTCTCCCCATCTCCCCCCTCTCATTTCTCATCTCCTTTTCTCTCTCCCTTTCTCCTCTTTCTCCCTCCTCTCTCTTTTCTCTCTCTTTTTACCCCCTGAAAAAGGGCCCCTCTCTCTCTCTCATCTCGGTCTCCTCTCTCTCTCCCTCCCCCCGTCTCTCTCTCTCCCCTCTCTTCTCCCCCTCCTCTCTCTTCCCCTCCCCCTCTCTCCCCTCTCTCTCTTTTTACTCTGAAAAAAGGGATCTCCTCTTCTCTCTCTTCTCTTTTCCCCTCTCTCCCCTTCCTCTCCCCTCATCTCACTCTCTTCCTCCCCTCTCGTCCCCCCTCCTCTCTCCCCTTTTCCTCTCTCTCTCTCTCTCCTCTCTTTCTCTGAAAAAGGGAAATTTCCTCCCCCCTCCCCCCTCCCTCTCCCCCTTCTCCCCCTCCCCCTCTCTCCCCCTCCCTTTTCTCTCTCTCTTTTCTCTCTCTTTTCCTCCCTTTCTCATCCCCTTTCTCTCTTGGGTTCTCTCTCTCTCTCTCCTCTCTTCTCCTCTCTCCCCCCTCTCCCCCCTTCCTCCTCCTCTCTCTCTCCCCTCCCCCCTCTCTCTCCTCTTCTCTCCCCTCCTCCCCCCTCTCTCCCCCCTCTCCCCTCTCTCCCCCTTTCCTCTTTTCTCTCTCCTCTCCCCCTATCTCTAAAACCTCCCCTTTTTAAAACCTGAAAAATGGATCTTTTTTTTCTCGTCCCTCTCTCCTCTCTCTCTCCCCACTTAAACCTCTCTCTCTCTCTCTCTTCTCCCCCTCCCCTCTCCCCTCCCCTTCTCCTTTTGCCCTTCCCTCTCTTCTCTCTCTCTTTTTAAACTCGGGAAAAGGGGCTCTTTTCCTCTCCCCTTTTCTCTCTCTTCTCTCTCTCTCTCTCCCCCCGTCTCTCCCCTTCCCTCTCGTCTCCGGTTTTCTCTCTTTCCCCTCTCTCTTTACTCTGCAAAAGGGATCTCTCTCTCCCTTCCCCTCCCCTCTCCCCTCCTCTTCTCTTTTTCTCTGTCTTTACCCAAAGGGATCCCCTCTCTTTTCCCTCTCTCTCTCTCTCTAAATTTTCTCTCTCTCTCTTTTTTTTCCCCCCCGGTTCCCCCGTCTTTTCCCCTTCTCTTCTTTTCCCCTCCCCTTCTCTCTCTTTTTTTTATTTCTGCAAAAGGGAAATCTCTCCCCTCTCACTCTTCCCCCTCTCTCTTTCTATCTATCTATCTTTTTCTCTCTCTCTCTCTCTCTCTCCCCTCTTCTCTCCCCTCTTTTCCTCTCTCTATTTTCCCCTTAATCTATCAAATTTTATCTATCTATCCATCTATCTAATTTTCTGTTCTATTTCTCCCTCTCTCTTTCATTCTCTTTCTCTCTATATAAATCTTCTCTCTCTCTCTCTTCCCCTTCTCTCTCTCCCCTTCATCCTCTCTCTCCCCCTTCTCTCTCTCTCCTCTCTTTTTTCCCTTTTGGGAAAAATGGATCTCTCTCTCCACCCCCTTCCCTCCTCCTCTTTTCTATCTATCTTTATCTACTATTTCTCTCTCTTTTTCCCCTTCTCGTCTCTCTCTCTCTCTCTATCAAATCCATCTATCTACCATTTCTCCCTTCTCTCCCCTTTTTTCCCCTCTCCCCCCAAAAATCTCTCTCTCTCTCTCTCTCTCTCTCCCCCTCTCCCTCTCTCTCCTCCTCTCTCTCCTCTCTCCCCCCTCTCTTCCTGGGTCTCTCTCTCTTTTTTCCTCTCTCTCTTTTCTCTTTCCTCGGGAAAAAGGGATCTCTCTCTCTCCTCTCCTTCCTCCTCCCTCTACCCCTCTATCTACCTTTTTCTCCCTCTCTCTTTTCCTTCTCTTTTCCCTCAATCAATCTCTCTCTCCCCGGTCTCTCTTTTCTCCCCTCCTTCTCTCTCTCCTCCCCTCTCTCTTTATTTCCGGGGCAAAAGGGATCTCTCTCTCTCTCTCTCTCTCTCCCCCCTCTCTCCTTTCCTCCCCCCTCTTTTTCTCTCTTTCCCTTTCTTTCTTTTTTGCAAAAAGGGTTCTCTCTCTCTCACTCCCCCTCCTCCTCTCTCTATTATTTTCATTATTTCTCTCTCTCCTCTCTCTCCTCTATCTACTATCTATCTATCTACCCTATCTATCTCCTTTTTCTCCCTCTCTCCCCTTTTCTCCTTCCCCTCTCCCATTCCCCCTTCTCTCCCCTCCCCCCTCCCCCTCTCTCCCCCCCCTCTCTCTCCCCCCTCTCCCCCCCTCCCCTCTCTCCCCCAATCTCTTTTTTGTCCTTTCTCTCTCTCTCTCCTCTCTATCCCCCCTTTCTTTCCCTAAAACGCTCCATCCTTTTTCCCACTCCCCCCCTCCCCCCCCCCACCCCCCCCCTCCCTCCCTTCCCCCAAAAGACTAACCGAGGAAAAGAAGAAAAAATGGAAGAAAAAAAAGAAAAAAGGAACCCGGACAAAATCAGAACGGAAGTAGACTCACGGGCCCTTACATTTGCCCGGGCTGCCGGCTGCGCTAGAAATTTTGGGAAAAAGGCAGGGCGAAAAAAGAGAGAGAGAGAGAGAGAGAGAGGAGAGAAAAGAAGAGAAAGGAGAGAGAGAGAGATTGGGAAAAGGGGCGGCCCAAAACAGAGAGGGGGAGAGAGGAGAGAAAAAAGGGAGAGAAAGAGAAAAGAAAGGAGGAGAGAGAAAAGAGAGAAAGGAGAGAGAGAGAGAATGTAAATAGGTATATATTTTAATTTATAATATTTTAATATATATTATAATATATTTTATATATATTTATTATATAGGGGGTATGTAAAATATATATATAAAATTTTCATATCTATTTTCTACCCTATCTATATACAAATATTCTATATTTTATCTACCCAAAACCCCACACACACCCCAATTATAATATATAGAAGAGAGAGACAGAGTGTGTGTATGTGTGTGTGTGTGGGGAGAGTAAGTTTGAGGGGTGGGGTTTTTGTGGGGTGTGTATGATAAGAAAAGGAAAGAAAGAAAGGGGAAAAAAAAAGATAGAGAGAAAGAAAAAAGAGAGAAAGATAAACCTATAATACGAGAAAGAGAGAACGAGAGAGAGAGAGAGGGGGGGGGGGGGAGAAGAGAGAGATAATTTTTTTTTAATATATTATATATTATACATAATATATATATATATATATATATATATATATATATATATATTATATATATATCCAATCTATCTATCTATCTATCTATATACATAATATCAAATATTTTATATCACCCTATCCACCACAAAAACCCACACACACAAAACCCATATATAGGTATATATTTTTAATAAAATATATATATAATATATATATATTTTTATATATATAATATAAAAACCACATAAAAGACAACAGACAGAAAAGATGTCTGTGTGGGTGTGAGTGTGTGTGTATGAGAGAAAGAAAAAAGAAAGAAAGAGCGCGTAAAAGACAGATAGATAGTAGAGAGAGAGGAGGAAAGAAAAAGGAAAGAGAAAGATAGACCTATAAAAGCGAAAAAGAGAGAACGGGAGAGAAAAGAGAGGGGATAGAGAAGAGAGAGAGAGACGAGGCTAGAGACTGGGGGGAAAGAAAATGTAAATTCGCACAACACCTGCTCCCTTACGCCCACCAAAACACGCAAACATTTTTTATCTATACCTACCCTTCTTTTTTTAAACGGTACAAAGCATGGAATATTTTAAAGATGAAACGTGATGATAAAATGAACCAATAATCAAAACGTAATATGGCGCGCCCAAAGGCGCCCTTAAAATGCAAGTCCGCTTCACAACGCTTTTCACTAAATTTAAATACTTTCCAAAGAATGTCATCATGGAAATGATTCGGTATTATTGTCTTTTATCACCCAGAAAAAAAACTTCTCGCGGGTAAATAGTTTTTGAAGCGGGTTAAATTTCCCAAAAAAATTTTAAAAGCAAAAAAACCCCGAAGTCGAACGGTTTTTGTCCCAAGCCCTCGCGAAATGCCACAGGGGGCGCCGGGGGGGTTTTCTCGTTTTGGTAAAAAATAATGGAAAAATGATAATAAAAACCCAAAATAATAATAAAAATTTGGTAGAAAATGATTCTTTAAACCCAATTTTGAAAATTAATAAAAATTATGACGATGATGACAAGGGAAAATTAATGAAAAAAATAAAAATATAATAATAAATTTAGTAAAAATAATAGTAATAAAAAAAACCCAACCCGGGATAATGATATTGAAAGTAGAAAAATAATAAAATAATTGTTATAATTAAAAGGGATAATTCTCATAACAAAAATAATAAAAACCGATGATAAAAAATAATGAAAAAAAATATTGAAATGGAAATAATAATAAAATAAAGGGAAAATTTAATAACAATAATGTAATAAAAAAATAATGAAAATAAAAAACCCCAAAATGATAATAAAAACCCCCCCCCCATAACAAAAACAATAAAACAATACTGATAATAACAGAAAGGCCCAAACAATGGATAACAAAAATTAATGTTTCAAAAATATTAATAATAATAATAATGATAATGATAATAATAATGAAACAAAAGAAGAAAGTAATAAAAATAATGATAATAAACAAAAAAATAAAAATAGATAAAAATAACAAAAATTAAAAATAATAATAATTATTATTATTATAAACTAAAAATCAGGGTAAAAATATTAAAAAAAACAACACAGAATAATAATAAAAAAATAATAATAAATAAAAATAATAATAATAAATAATAATAAAAATAATAATAATAAAAAATAATTAAAAAAAGAAATTTCAGAAATATCAAAAATTAAAAAATTTTTCTTTATTTTGTAGGAAAATTTCGAAACCGATTGGGTGATCCTTGGCGCCACGTTTGTCTGGCGGCGCCGAAGCAAAGGGGTTTTGGTCGACTTCGCGGGGGGTTCAAATGATTCAAATTTTTCGTTTTTCACAAAGGGCCATTAGAGGAATCAAAGGAGAGAGGGGGGAGGGGAGGGGAGGGGGAGGGAAACAGGGGATGGGAGAGAGGAGAGAGGAGAGGGGGAGAGAGAGAGAGAGAGAGAGATAGATAGAGAGAGAGAGAGGAAAAGAGAAAAGAGGGGAAAGAGAGAAAGGAGGGGAAAAGAGATAGAGAGAGAAAGAAGAGAGGAGAGAGAAAAGGAGAAAGGGGGGAAAAAAAGAGAAAGAAGAGAGGGAGGAGAAAAGAAAAAGGAGAAAAAGAGAGGGGAGAGAGAGAGAGAGGGAAGGGGAGAGAGAGAGAGAAAAAGAGGAGAGAGAGAGAAGGAGGGAGAGAGGAGGGGAGGGGGGGAGAGAGAGAGGGAGAGAGAGAGAGAGAGAGAGAGAGAGAGAGAGAGAGAGAGAGAGAGAGAGAGAGAGAGAGAGAGAGAGAGTCATTATTATTAATGGTCTTATCATTATAGTAGTAGTAGTAGCGTAATTGTTATTATTATTATTATCATTATTATTATTATTATTATTATTATTATTATTATTATTACTATTATTATTATTATTATTACTCATTATCATTATCATTATTATATTATATTATTATATTATCTATTATTATATTATATTATTATTATTATATATTATTATTATCTATCATATTATTATTATTATTATTATTATTACTAGTATTATTAGTATTATCATCATTATTTTTGCTATTATTATTATTATTATTATAATTATATTTATTAGTATTTATTTATCATCATTATCAATATCATTTTATATTATATAATAATAAATTATTATTATTATCATTGTTATTATCATTATTAATATTAATATGATAAATTTAAAGCAAAACAGCCAGCGAGTGGGCTAGCCAGACGCCAGCTTACCAACTTTATCAAGCCGTGTGGCCTGCTGCTCCGCCTCTCTACATGCTGCCGACCCGAGTTGACCTCTGACCTCGAGAGGGGGACGTTATCTCCGTGGAGAACGCTCGTGAACCGCCAAACACGAGCAGGTGTCGTGAAACACCTGTTAACTTTTCCCTAAGTCAAAGAAGGTTTCCTCTGGTCTCGATCCCGGGTCTTGCGAGTGGGAGGCGCGGCCTCTTCCAATGCTGCCACCGAGATCTAATATATATTCTAAAAATCGGTCCTTTATTTCCCCCAACTCGTTTTCAAGCCGGCATCGCCTTCCCCCCTTCCCCCCCCTCAGGGGAATTTTTAAACCCAGTTACCCCTGTTTTAATAGGCGCGGGAAAAAACGTCAGCGTTGCTTTGTTTAGAAAAAAATGTCTCTTTTTAGGGGAAACTTTTTCCGTTCCCTTAAAATTTCTCTGGCCCTAAATTAGTTCGTGTTCGGGAAAAAAAATTTTTGTTTTTTTAGGGGGGGGGACTATGTGGGTTCGGCCCGTTTTTCCCTCCAGTCTCAAATATGGGGAAATTATGAAGAAAAACGCCACCCTGCAAAAACCCAAAGGGAAAAACTTATAATTAAACCAAACAGCAACTCACCTCATGCATGGGAGAGAAAAATCCTGAGGGAAAAATTTTGTTGTTCTTATGCTTTCAGCGAGGGAAAAATGTTAACCCAAGCGTTTTTTATCTTTTATAAAAAATTTTGTGGGGAAAAAAATACTTTTTGTATAAAAAAAAGGGGAAAAAGAAAATTTGACATAAGGCAGAAAGATTTGAGACAGGACGGGAAGGGCATGCGGGAAAGCCGAAAAAAGGGGATATTAAATAAAAAGAGAGCTATTCCCAAATGAAAATAATGTTTTTTTAAAAATCTTTATTATTACTCCTAAAATTATCATATTATTACTGTTTTTTCAAAAAACCTTTTTCAAAAATTATAAATTCTTGGGGGATTTTTAAACCGTTTTAAATTATTTTTTATTGCTATTATTTCTTTTTTAACCCAATTCTTTTTTTATTATTTTTATTATTATTATTATTATTATTATTTTTTTATTATTATTTTTTATTATTTTTTTTTTATTGTTATTATTATTATTATTATTTTTTAATACTACTATACTACTATCTTTATCACATCATCATTATTTTTAAATAAATTATCATTAACATTTATCATTGTTAAAATTTTTAAATTTATTTTTTAAAATTTATTCCCTTTATTTATTTTAAATATTTTTAATTATTATCATGTTATTACCCTTACCTTTTATTGTTTTTTTTAAATTTTTTAATAATTTTTATTTTTATCATTTTTTTTTTTTTTTTTCATTATCTCATATCATTATTTATTATTAATTATTATTATTATTATTATTATATTATTATTATATTATCATTTTTAAATTATCTTTAAATTTCTTTATCAGTTATTTTCATTATTATTATCTTATCATTATCTTCCCACTTTAAACATTATCTTTAAAATCTTATCTTTTAATCATTACTTATCATTATCTTTTCCTTATTTTATTTTTATTTTTAAATTTTTATTATTTTATTTTTTAATATTTTTTTTATTATTATTACTATATTATTTTTATTTTTTATTTTTGGCATTTTTTACTATTTTTTTAAATTTTTTTATTTTTGGGTTGTTATTATTATTTTTTTTTTTTAAATTTTAAATTTATTTTATTACATTACCCTTTTTATTTTAAATATTATTATTATTAAAATCATTATTTTATTTTTTATTTTTATTATCAATTAATTTTTATTATTTTATTAAAATTTAAATTTTTATTACTTTTTTGGCCAACCAAACCCCAAAGTCATTTCCCGGGGAAAAATAGAAAATGGTGCCCTGGGAAAAAAAAAACCCGGGGGAAGGAAAAGGGGAAAACCCAAACCGCTCAAAATTTTGCCAAGAAAAATCAGGGAAGGGCCCTGATCCCCAAAGGGGCCGGGCGGGCCAAAAGGGTTTTAGAGCATCGAACCCCAAGATTGTCAAAAACCGGAAAATTGATTTTCGAAGGTTTCGAGTCACCGGCCGGCGGTTGTTCCCTCGGGGCAAGGAACTTCCCCCTCATTGCCTACCTAGCCACTGGGGGCCCCCGCCCCGCCCAAGGGGCATTTTGGTCCCCAACCCGGATAAAATAGAGGAAAAGATTCCTAAAAGGGAAAAACCCCGGGACTCTCCCTGGAAAAGGAAAGGGGGGCCCTACCACGTACTCACTAAAAAAGCTCACAAAAAATGGGGAAAATCCAAATTTAAATTTTCATGTGACCACGGGCGGCTCAGACATGAAAAAATACCGTTAAAAAAAAGATTATATTATTATTTTCATTATCATTATTTTATTATTTTTATTTTTATTAACATTATTTTTTTTTATTATTAAATTTTTATTATTTTTATTTTGTTTTTTATTTTATTAAATTTTTTTTTATTATTATTATTATTATTACTTCATATTATCATTTTATTATTATTATTCTTATTATAATATTTTACATTATCATTTTTTTTTTATTTTTAAAAATTATTATTATTATTATTATTATTTTATTATTAATTTTTATTATTTTTTTATAATTTTAGTGGAAAAATAACTAAATAAGTTAGAGATGTTTTTTTTTGGTAAACTTTTTCTCCAAAAAAAAAGGTAATGCACATGTGGGTTTGGCGTATTTTGAGGATGACTCTCGGGTGGTTTGAAAGTGGTCCCGTAGTCACAATAAAAAAGAAGAACAATAAAATGACATCACTGGCTGACTCAAAAGGCAACATAAAAAAGAGCATCCATATTATACATTTATTACACACAAATCTTTCGAACATAACCAATTCACAAGATAACACCCCATACACTTACTTGGTACAACAGAGGCAACCTGCCACGAGAAGCACCAGTCAGCCAGCTAAAAATCCCAACGGTCTGTCACCAAGATAAAAAGCCTCCCCCTCTGACCGACCTGGCTTGACCTTTTATACTGGTGGCTTCCCGCGTTTGGTGACGTTTTTATCCATAACGCAATTCATTTTATTTCTTAAATAGTGTATGTTAGGTTTAAAACAAGTTTAAAAATACATAAATTAAAAAGAATAAAACTATACAAAAATGGGCACATAAAATAAGTAAAGGACAGGAAAGTACGAAAAAGTGAAAGAAAGGGATCCGTGAGGGAAAACGGGAAAACACAAAGAGAAAAACGAGAGAGAAACAAAACTAAGGTGAATTAGTCGAAGACAGAAGGCAAGAATAAGACAAAGTAAGTATAGAATATAAGGTAAGTAGTGTATAAGTTGCTCAAGGCTTAGCGCACTGTCCTGACTGAGTTCTGCAACGCCCACCAGGTGCCTGTTCTCTCCGTCCAGCAGATTAATACTTACCTGGGGACGGAGCCCAAGCTGTTGAGCGGTGACGCCACCAGCAGGACGTTCCTGAACGACGAGAAGGAGATCAAGTTCGCCGGTAATCTGGTAGTCTTTCAGGACATCCTCTTTGGGGCTGTGAACATGATGGTGTCCACTGCCTCGAGAGGCTTGCACTACCTCGTGGGCGTCTGTTTCGAGCAGCTGTGCTTCGTGTTCAGCAGGCAGCGCATCTTGTGCCAGCGCGCCGCCCTAGCGAATCGGAGCAAGCGCGCCCGCGAGCACGAGGTCCAGAGGCAGCCCAAGAGGCAGAAGACGACTGCTGCCGAAGGCTAGACTGCCAAGAGCCATCCCCACAAGTGCCAGTCAGGCTAACGGAGGCCACAGAGCAAGGGCCAAGGCGAGGAAGAGGCATGCACCTTGGAGGAGATGACCCAGGAGTTGCAGGAGCTGCTTTGGGGCACCCCGAAGGCCCACTGACGACGGCGGAGAAGCAGGGCAGGAGGGGCGGGGCGGGGGGTTGGGAGCACAGAAGAAAAAAAAAGCAAAAGCAAAAAACAAAAAAAACAAAAAAGAAAGAAAAAAAAGCAAAAGCAAAAAAAAAATAAAAAATGCAAAAGCAAAAAAAAAAAAAAAAAAAAAAAAAAATGGGGACGCGGTGGCCAAATGGTTAGAGTGTCGGACTCAAGACTGTCACGACGGTAATCTGAGTTCGAGGGTTCGAGTCACCGGCCGGCGCGTTGTTCCCTTGGGCAAGGAACTTCACCTCGATTGCCTACCTAGCCACTGGGTGGCCAAGCCAGCCCAAGTCAGTGCTGGTCCCAAGCCCGGATAAAATAGAGAGAATGATTACCTAAAAGGTAACACCGGCACTCTCCGTGGAAAGGAACTGGGGACCCTACCACGTACTCACTCCAAGAGCATCACAACATGAAAACTACAATTAAGTATCATGCTGTGACCACGGCGGCTCAGACATGAACCTACCGTTAAAAGAAGAAGAGTGTATAAGTAGTGTTACGTGCAGTAGAAATAGTGTAGATGTAGATCACGGACCAATGGGAAAGGTAAGTCAGAGGATATAAAAAAAACACAGATTCACTCTTATTAAAAAACAAACAAACAGAAAAACAGCAAAGCCACGTCATCTTGCAGGGCGAAGGAGTCCGTAGAGTTCCTATACAGATTCATAGCGTCAGGGAAACAGGCGGGGAAGCCTACGGGGTGACCCGCCTGATGCCAGGGGAAATTCATGCATCAAATGTACCACAGCTTGCCCACGCCTGTGCAGTTAGCCAGGGTGGTAAATAAAGGACTAAACTAAACTAAACTAATTCGCTACAATTATCACTATCATTATCATCACTATCATTATCATCACTATCATTATTATTATTATTATTATTTTCGCTATAACCATTATCATCATTATTATTATCATTAGTACTACTATTATCATTTTTATCAATATTAGTATTATAATATTATTATTATTTTTTTTTTTTATTATCATTATTATTTTATAATACTAATATTTCATTATTTTATTATTATTATTATTATCATCACTTAATAATAATAATAATAATAATAAGTGATGATAATAATAAGTAAATAGTAATAATTAGTAATAATGATAATTATTATTATAATAGTAATAATAATAATAATGATAATAATTAGTATTACAATAATAATGATAATAATAATAATGATAATAAAAAAAAAAAATAATAATAATATTATAATACTAATATTGATAAAAATGATAATAGTAATAATAATGATAATAGTTATAATGATAATGAAAATAGTAATAATAATGATAATAGTAGTAG
>NC_051396.1:47187030-47191379 GCF_015228065.2 Penaeus monodon
GGATTGTGGATGAATGAATGGATGGGTTGATGGTTGGGTGGATGGGTAAATGGATGGATGGATGGGTGGGTTGGTGGATGGATGGATGGATGGATGGATAGATGGATGAAATGGGGAATAGACGGATAGATGGATGAATGAGTGTGTGTGTTTCTGCCCCTCTCTCTTTCTCTCTCTCTCTCTTTCATTATGCATCTATATACATTTTTTTTTTTCGTTTAAGGAGTCGGTTACATCAATATCTCTGCACGCACATATACAAATCCTATAGCACTATATACCCACCGACTGCCCCGCACGCCCATCTTGTGCCTGATCTGAATCGTATTGCCTTTACACTGTGAATGGATAAATGTATGAATGGAGCAATACGCTGATAAAGGCAAACAGATAAAGAATAAAAAAGAACTATAATAAAAAACTGAAAATTCTTAGGATAAAAACACATATTACAACCGAGGAGAGCAAAGATGGCATTTATGCAATATATAAGGACTTCGAAAAACAAAGTCTATTGGAGATGCGGTAGCGTAGTGGTTAGAGCATCGGACTTGGGTGTGGCTGCAACCTGTGTTCGAGTCACGCCTACTGCAGTGTTTCCCTGGGCAAGAAACTTTACTTCAATTGCCTGACTTGTATGTGTAATTGTTTGTCATATGTGTCCTTTGTCCTATATGTAATTGTTCATAATATGTATCATTTGTAATATATGTAATTATTCATAATATGTCTCATGTGTAATATATGTAATTGTTCATAATATGTATCATTTGTAATATATGTAATTGTTCATAATATGTATCATTTGTAATATATGTAATTGTTCATAATATGTATCATTTGTAATATATGTAATTGTTCGTAATAAAGACTGATATACGACCGTTGTTGATGATTGATACGATGACGACCCCAAAACGACGACCCTGGATGACGGCACAATGGACACTCAAACAAGAATGACTCAGCGAAAAAAAAAAAAAAAAAAAAAAAAAAAAAAAAAAAAAAAAAAAAACAAGGCGACTACACTGGACGACGGCACAATGGACACTCACACAAGAATGCTCAGCGAAAAAAAAAAAAAAAAAAAAAAAAAAAAAAAAAAAAAAAAAAAAAAACAGGGCGACTACACTGGACGACGGCACAATGGACACTCAAACAAGAATGACTCAGCGAAAAAAAAAAAAAACAGGGCGACTACACTGGACGACGGCACAATGGACACTCAAACAAGAATGACTCAGCGAAAAAAATAAATAAATAATAAAATAGTACAATAATAAATAATATCGAGACCAGATACGCACAGAAGAATGACTCAGCACGATGACAGCACAAAAAAAAAAAAATGCAATTGAACGAGACCAGAGGAAACCTTTGACTTAGGGAAAAGTTAACAGGTGTTTCATGACACCTGCTCGTGTTTGGCGGTTCACGAGTGTTCTCCACGGAGACAACGTCCCCCACTCGAGGTCAGAGGTCAACTCGGGTCGGCAGCTATGCAGGGGGGGCGGAGCAGCAGGCTTGATAAAATCGGTCTGGCTGGCCCACTCGGTAGCTGTTTTGCCTTTTTTATATTGTTGTTGTTATTCAAAAGTATGTCATCATTATTTTATTGTGATTATTATAATTATGATCATTATCATTTTCATTATTATTATTATCATTATTATTATTATTATTATTATTATTATTGTTATTATTATTATCATATTATTATATTATTATTATTATTATCAGTATCATCATTAATGGGTTTAATTGATATTATTATTATCATTGTCATTATCGTTATCATTATTTTTATTATCATTATTGTTATTTTTGTTGTTGTTACTATTAATAACAATAACATTGTTAATAATATTACTGTCAATTTCATTATAATTCCTATTGTCGTTATTATTATTATTGTTGTTGTTGTTGGCTTTATTATTATTATTATTATTATTATTATTATTATTATTATTATTATTATTATTATTATTATTATATTATTATTATTATTGTCATATTATCATGATCGTCATTGTTGTTATTATCATTATCGTTATTATCATAATATTAACAATTATTATTTTTATATATCACCTTTATTATCATTACTTTTATTACTAATCATTAATATATTTTTTCTTTTTTCCGTCATTATCATTATAATTATCCATTTTATTATCATACTCATTATCCTTTTCAATATTCTTATCTTTATTTTTATTGTTATTATTATTTTAAAGATTATCTTTATTATTATTTTTATTATTATTATTACTTTTTTTGTAAATATTATTATTATTATTATTATTATTATTATTATTATTATTATTATTATTATTATTATTATTATTATCAGTATTATTGCTGAAGAGATCAGGAACAAAGCGTTTTCTTCTGAAGAACATCCGTAATTTTTGGGACACGTAATGCGAAAGGAAGAGCTAGAACATCTTCGCATGACAGGCAAGATCGATGGAAACCGAAGCAGGGGCAGACGAAGACTAACCTACACAGCAAGCATAAGTAGATGGACGAGTGTAACGGAACGAGAAATTTTGAAGACCACAAAAGACAGAAAGAGGTGGAAATCCATGATCGCCAACGTCCTTGTGGGACAGGGCACTTGAGAAGTATTATTATTATTATTATTATTATTATTATTATTTTTATATTACAGTTTTGTTATTGTTATTATTATTATTGTTGTTATTATCATTATGATTATTATTTTATACAAAAGTTTCCTTAGATCTGCTAATTAAAATCAAACACCGAGTACAACCACAAATCATATCATCCAGTCAAATCAATTCACACACACAAAGAACACTTCAGATTGATAATGCTCTTCTGAGAACATGTGCTGTGCTGTTTAAGACTATTTTTTGGACTTCTTCTAATTTTGGATTTCCTGGTATTTGTTCAAGAAATTTAACCCATACCTTTCTTTATAAGGCCAAGAGCTCCAATAACAACAGGCAAAGTTTTGGTTTTTAAATGCCACATCTTTTCCACCTCTATTTCCAGGTCTTTATACTACACGTTTGTCCTGGGTAAGACAATAAACTGCACCCTAGGGTTCCCTTGAACAAGGATAGCACCCTATTAGCTCCCTATACCAGGGTTGCGGTGAAACTGTCGGCAGCAGGGCAGTGGATATCTGGTGAAAACACCTTCAATTCTACTGATTACTGGTTTCACCAAATAATATGTCTGGCGTATTACAGTGTAACTGTTTTAAAAGCGGCAGAGATAGTTCCTCCTAATTAGTTGGAGACTGCGAGTTGAGAAGGAGCCTGGGGGATTCCACTCAACTTTTATTTTCTCCTGACAAACCTCTACACCAATGATTAAATACAGAAACGATTAATTCATACCACATCGCCCGTCGCGTGGGTTATCAAGGGGCGGTTAGTTAGTGGGCAACCAGGCTGACAATGTTAAACATGCATCTGGAAGACAAAGAAGATAAAGAAAACAGGTCCAATTAAGAAACACATTAAAAATCGGAACGTGGAACGTAAGGAAAATGAAAGAGATGGGTAAATTACATACTGTCTGTAACGAAATGGATAGATACAACATTCAAATACTAGGAATAAGTGAGACCAATTGGAAAAGTAATGGAAGTTTCAAAACTAAAGAAAACAAGACAGTTCTTTTTTCTGGAAAAGAAGAAGGAAATTATAGTCACGGAGTTGCTATGATTCTCACGAAAAAAACTGCAAATGCACTAATTGGCTCAATCAATCAATAACGGTATGCTCATGTTTGAGCAGCCGTGGACCTCTCCACCATCCTTCGCCACTAAACTCGATCTTACGCTTTTCTTTCCACTTATACCATCGACAGCCCGCAAATATCTTTGATATTGTCGCTCAGTCTTGTCTTCGGTTTGCTCTTCCTCTGTTTCCTCATCACCATCCCTGTCAGCAAGTTTTTCTCAATACTTTTACTTCTCATTACATGACCAATAAACTTTAATTTCCTCTTGTTCAAGATGTCCAACAGTCGGTCCCCACAATTTATTTTTCTCAGCACTTCATCATTCGTCTTCTTCTCTGTCCAGCTAATACGCAGTACTCGTCTGTAACACCACATTTCAAAACTATTGAGCAAAACCTCATAATATTAGTATTATACAATGCTACGCACCAACCAATATTGCAAGTGATGAAGAAATGGAATTTTTTTATAACTCTCTCCAAGATACTTTAGACACAATCCCTTACAGAGATGTAAAAAATAATCATGGGAGACCTCAACGCCAAGTAGGAAAAAATAATCTAAAAAATTACACCTGTGGAAATTCGGCCTTGGAGATATAATGAAGAGGTAAAAAGATTTTTTTA
>NC_051396.1:47191479-47209721 GCF_015228065.2 Penaeus monodon
TTCCAAATTTTTTTAAAAAAAAAAATTAAATTTTTTATCCACCCAAAAATTTAAAAATTTTTTGGGGGGATTTTTACCCGGGCTGTGTCGTCTCGGTCCTAATTATCCCGATCCGTACTTCTTCGGGCTGCATGACCTCGGCTGCTGATGACCTCGGACCGCTTGGACCCTGACTGGACTAAGCCTGCATACATCGAGCTTCTGATATACATATGTGCAAAGTTTTATTTTTGATTGATTGAATTTGAATAAATAATTATATATTTTATATATATATATGATAGATATAAAATATAATATATGGAAAATATATATGTGACAATGAGTTTTCTATCTCCCTGAAAGCAATCTATTCCCCAGAGGATATATAAAGGACAAAAGGTTTGCTCATGATATCTGGAAAATTATAAATAAATAATTAAGAAACCTTGATTAAGTGAAATTATTTATATAAAGAGCGGAAACCTTGGACATATATATATATATATATATAATATAGATATATATATATATATATATATATATACTATATTTACACATTTTTATATAAAACATATATATAATATATAATATATATATATTATTATATATATATATATAATATATATTATATAATAATTATATTATTTAAATATGTTGTGTGTATATAAATTCATATGTTAGTATGTGTCACACACACCCAAACCCACACACACACACTAAAATAATAATTATTATATATTTAATATTTTTTATATGTTATATATATATATATATATATATATATATATATATATTATTATATATATTTATATATATATATTATATATATATAATATATATATGTCATATATGTATATATATGTTATGTATGTATGTATGCAATCTTTCATTCTGACGAACTACTTGGTTCGATATGGTTCATGCTGTCGGGCTCTGTATATATATGTATATATATATATATATATATATATTATATATATATATATTAATTATAATATATATTATATATATACATATATTTATATAATCACATATTAACATATATATAATATATATAATATGTGTGTGGTGTGGGTGTTATGTATCTCTTCCTCTTCCTCCTCTCTTTTCTTCTTTCTCTCTCTCTCTATTCATTTTTCTCTCTTCTTTGCCTTCTGTTCTCTCATCTGTCTCTTCTCTCTCTCTCTTCTCTTCCTCTCCTCTTCTCTCTATCTCTTCTCTCTCTCTCCTCTCTCTCTCTCTCCTCTCTCTCTCTCTCTTCCTCTCCCCTCTCTCTTTCTTCGCCGAAATATGTTTTTCTCTCTTCTCTCTGTCTCTCTTGTCTCTTTGTCTCTCCATATATATGTATATAAATACAATATAAATATATGTATATAAAACAACAACAAGATGAGTCACTACCATTCACAATGACTAAATCCGAATCGAATTTCGGAATCCGACATCGAGTGTTTCCTTGGCGCCTCGCTGTCTGGCGGCGCTCGATGCCATATAAGGGATACAGAGAGGTACCGGGACGGCTCGCGATTTTCATAGGTTGAGAGAGAGAGAGAGAGGGAGAGAGAGAGAGAAAGAGGGAGAGAGAGGAGAGGAGAGGAGAGAGAGAGAGAGAGAGAGACGAGAGGAGGAGAGAGAGAGAGAGAGAGAGAGAGAGAGAGAGAGAGGGAGAAGAGCAGAGAGAGCAGATGAGAGAGAGACGGAGAGAAGAGAGAGAGAGAGAGAGAGAGAGAAGAGGGGATGAGAAGAGATACACACACACACACACACACATCAACACACACACACATCACATATAACATGATAAATATATATGATATGATTATAAAAAATAAGGTACAGACTAGTTAATAGGATATGTGTATAGTATATAGACTATACATACATGAAAAATACATATATAGTTATATAGGTATACATACCATATATAGTAGAAGATATATATATATATATATATATATATATATATATATATGTATATATAACATATATGTATATATATATATATATATATATATATATATATAATATTATATATACATATATAATAATATATAATATATTATATATTATATATAATATATATATATATATATATATATATATAGGGAGAGAATGAGAAAGAGAGGGAGAGTGAGAGGAGAGAGATAGAGACATAGAGAGAGACAGAGGCAGGAGAGAGAGAGAGCAGAGAGAGAGAGAGAAAGTTAGATGCAGAGTGAGAGTGATAGAGAGTGAAATTGGTAAGTCATGATGACGATTAAGATGATGATGGTGATGAAAGCGATAATCACAGTAATTGTTTTGACAATATTAGCATAATTAGAATAATCATCAGTTATTATTGCATATTAACCCAGTCACCCCGGATTTATG
Organism: Penaeus monodon; assembly: GCF_015228065.2. Taxonomy (NCBI): domain Eukaryota; kingdom Metazoa; phylum Arthropoda; class Malacostraca; order Decapoda; family Penaeidae; genus Penaeus; species Penaeus monodon. The sequence goes on from NC_051396.1 coordinate 47,193,835, forward strand.
TTCTGTCCCTTGTAGTTTTTGTGAATTTTGTTACATACAGATGGCTCCACATGTGCTCAGCCTCAGAGGAGTCATGTCAGTAGGCCCTACTGACTGATCTTGATTTCCCATTCCTATGAATTGCGGGAAAATTGCGTTTTTTTTCCTTTAATGCAATTGATAATCAATACTGTTTATTATTTTAATTTGTATGTATGATTATTAAAGTATTATGAAAATCTTGTTACCTTTAAGACAATGAAATAATGCAAAAGAAACTTTCCAAAAGTCAAGGAAAGGTAACAGGTAAAAGTAGGACTATTAAGTGCCCCCTATGATGACTAAGCACTTGTAGAGCCATCTATGTGTTAATACAATAAATAAACCTGTATTTACATTGGTCCATGTGGCATGTTCCAAAGTCCCGTTGGGTTACAATCATTGATATAGGAGAAATGATATTAATTGATAATAAATTGATGGAAATGACGGATCCTGATACTTGATACTAGTGATGAATAGTGATAATTATAGCCGGAGTAACGATGCATAACTTATGCGACATTACAAAAAAAAAAATGTTCTGGCTCTCCCGGGGACATTTCGTCACTTGCTTTAACAGACCATCCGACTTATTTTTTTGTTATTTATCAATTCACCTCAAAACGATAAGACTCACCAGACTATTGACAAACGGGCTTCCGGAAGATAGAAGGAACTAAGTCGACGTGTTCAGGAACGAACAGATGTTCTCTGAAGTGTGTTTGAGCGAGATAAGATGGCAGCGTGACGTGCATTTCTGCTGCGTTCCTTTCTCATTATTATAATCCCATCGCTGTCATCATTCTTATCTTCATCATCATCATCAATCATTTTCCTTATCATCATCATAATTATCACTATCATCAGCATTATAATCATCTTATCATCATCATCATTTATCATTAATCTTTATTATTTATCTAATCAACCATCATCCTCATCATCTATCATCAATATCATTATCACATTATCATGATTATGACTGGAAGGAGAGAGAGAGAGAGAGAGAGAGAGAGAGAGAGAGAGAGAGAAGGAGGGAGACGAAGAGAGGGCGATTAAGGAGTTGAAATAAGAGAGAAACAGAGACTTAGAGAAGTTGGAAGAAAGGGGTAAGGGAGGGGGGGAGGGGGAGAGAAGGAGGGAAAAAGAGACAAAAAATCGCAGCAGACCACGCAATGTATGATGATAATATAATAATAATATAAATGATGATAATAATAATATAATAATAATAATAACAACAACAACAATAATAAAAAAATAACGCTTGTAATAATGCCAATAATAACAATAATAATAATAATAATGATAATAATCATCATAATAATAAAAATAATATATAATAAATGAATGATGATGATAATGAAAAAATAATATAATGATAACTTATGATTTTAAAATAATTAAATAATAATAAGGATAATGATATAACGATGATAATAATTATAATGATAATAATAATGGTAAATAATGATAAATAATAATTATAAACAATGATAATGTTAATGATATGATAATAATACTAATTGATGAGATAATGAATAAGTAGTAGCAGTATATATCTAATATATAACAATAATATAATAGTAATAATATAATAACAGACATAGAAAAAATAACGCTAGTAATAATGCCAATAATAACAATAACAATATATAGTAATATAATAATAATAATATAATAATAAAATAATAATAATCATGATCAATAATATTTTACACAATATTATAATTAATGATAAAATATTATTAACAATATTAAAAATAATATAATAGAAATTAGAATAAAATAATAATATAATAATAATAATAATAATAATAATAATAATAATAATAACAACTATATAAAAAATAACGCTTAGTAATATGCCAATAATAACATAACAATAATATAATAATAATAATAAGAATGATATAATGATAATAATGATTTATAATGATAATAATGATAATAAAATATGGTTGAATAATAATATAGTAATAATAATATAATGATGATAATAATAACAATAATGATAATAACACTGGTTGTAATCATAACAACAGAATAATAATAATGAAGTTTATGATAATAGTAATGATACTTTGATATGATAGCGTGATAATAATGGATGATTAAAAGAATCATTATCATCAAGGTATACTTCTCTCTTTTCTAGATATCTTTTTCTCGGTCTGTCCTGCCTGCCTGTCTGTCTGTCTCACTCTTACTGACCTGTAATTCAGTATATCTTTCCCTTTTTCTTATTCAAACTCCGTATTTTTTTTCTCACAAACATTATTTTAATGATGTAATAAACTCTTGATTATCATTATTCCCTCGCTGACGAGCATAAGAATTGAATAACGAATTTCCGTCAGGATATTCTCTCTATGCATGAGTGAGTTACTGTGGGTGAATGAGAAAGTTTTTGCTTTGGGGTTAGCAGCGTGGCGTTACTGTCATATTGCCTCGTTTAGACTGGAGAAAAGACGGCAGCCGACATAGTCTCACCCTAAAAAAACAACGTTTTTCCTTAACACGAACTATATGAGACCAAAGGATGTAAACGCACGGAAAGTTTTCCCCTAAAAGTAGACTTTTTCTCTAATCACAAGCAAGCGCTGACTTTTTCCCCTACGCTATTAAATACAGGTCTAACTGGCTTTATAATTCCGGTGAGGGAGGAGCGATCGTCTTGATCCGAGTTTTGGAATATAAAGGGACGATTTTTTAGAATATATATGATTCTCGGTGGCAGCATTGGAAGAGGCTGTGCCTCCCACTCTGAAGACCCGGGATCTGGATACGGAGAAACTTATTTGACTTAGGAAAAGTTAAACAGGTGTTTCCGACACCTGCTCGGGTTTGGGAGGTTCACGAGCGTTCGGGTCCACGGAGATAACTCCCCCTCTCGAGGTCCAGAGTCAACTCGGGTCGGCGCCTATGTAGAGAGGCGGAGCAGCCGGCCCACACGGTTTGATAAAGTCGGTCAGCTGGAGTCCTGTCTAAGCCCACTCGCTGGCTGTTTCTTTAAATTTATCATAACTAATATTAATAATGATAAATAATTATTATTATTATTATAATAATATAAAATGATATTGATAGTGATTATAAAAAATAATATACATACTCATAATAATAAAAAATTATCATAAATAAGGATACTAGCACATATGAAATAAAAATTCTTATGAATAATAATAAGAAATGATACAATATTAAGGATAATAAATATAATAATAATAATAATAATAATAAAATCGTAAACATACTGATGATAATACTATAATAATAATAATAATAGTAAAAATAATGAATGAATAATCTAGTAATAATATAATAATAATAATAATAATAATAATAATACTAATATAATGATGATATAATAATGGTAATAATAATAATATGATAATTATAATATATCCTCACAACAAACAATAATAAACAATAGTAATCATAATAATAATAGTAATAATAAGAATAATAATATATAATAATAATGATAATAATAGTCAATAATAATAATAATATGATAATGATGATAGTAATAATAATAATAATAATAATAAATAAAAAAAAATAACGCTTAGGTTTTTTTAAATAATAATGCCAATAATAACAAATCACAATAATCAATCAATAACTATGCTCCATGCTTTTGAAGCAGCCGTGGACCTCTCCCCATCCTTCGCCACTAAACTCGATCTTACGCTTTTTCTTTCCACTTAATACCTCGACAGCCCGCAAATATCTTTGATATTGTCGCTCAGGCCAGTCTTGTCTTTGTTTGCCTCTTCCTCTGTTTCTATCACCATCCCTGTCGCAGTTTTCTCAATACTTTTACTTCTCATTCATGAACCAATAAACTTTAATTTCCTCTTGTTCAAGATGTCCGAAAAGTCGGCTTTACAATTTATTTTTCTCAGCACTTCATCATTCGTCCTTCTTCTCTGTCCCGCTAGATACCGCAGTACTCGTCCCTGTAAACCACATTTCAAAACTATTGATCTTTTTCCTTGTCTATCTACTTCAAACACCCAACACTCAGAACCATATGATGCAATTGGAACTAATTGAGTTTTAAGCAATAAGCTCAGCTTTGTCCGGTAAGTAATGCTTTCGGTCGTTCCAGATGTTATTGAGAGCAACTGTGGCGCTTTTGGCAATGGTAATTCTTCTTTTTATCTCCGTGAATCACATTGTATTAGTTAAAACAGCTCCAAGATAAGTGAACTCTTTCCACATTTTTCGCACAAATCATTCCATTGATTGTAACATGTTCACATTGTTCATTGCCGGTTATCTTTGAATCTTCATGTCTTAGTTTTCTTGGCATTAAGAAATAAGCCAGGCCTTTTTCGCTTTTGCCTTCTCTAACTTTATCTAGTAGTTGTTTGTAGTTCAGTATACTGCTGGCAAGCAAAATAATCATCGCGTACCTCAGATTTGATATTTGTGTATCCTCCACATCCACAGTTCCTTCAAAATTTCTATAGCAACCTCTCATAATTGTTTCAGAATTATATTCCAGAGGTGACGGAGACAGAATGGCAACCCTGCCGTAACTCTTGTTTGACTTCGAACCATTCTGTTTCCCCGTAAGTGGGTCTTACAGCGCTTGTTGTTGGTCATGACAGGCTTTTAGTATTGGATATGTGTTTTGGAAACTTCATATCGTACATGTTATTCCAAGGATATCGTGATCAACAGTATCGAGCTTCACATAATTCGATGAAACACAGGTTATAGGTCTTTTTGATTTCTCTGTTTTTCTCTATGATCAATTTTAAATTTAGAATTCTGGTTTCTGGTGAACCATTTTCCAGGGCTAAACCTGCTTGTTTCGTTCTGCAATGTCCGTCTCTTCACTTCAACTTCATTGGAAAGAGGGGGCTTTCAGCAATGAATTTTCAACAAAATTTTGCTGATGTGACTTATTAAGGCAATTGTCCTATATTTGTTGCATTGGAGTGCGTCACCTTTTTTAGGTATGGAGGTAAGCTGATTTTTACCCAGGCTTCTGGCCATTTTATTCATTCCATATTGTTTGTACAGAGTTTGTAGAAGAAGTATTCAACACTTTTTTGTCGCCAGCGATTCCTTAATTAGTTCTGCTGTTCTTTCATCTATTTCAGGGGCTCTTGTTATTCTTTTTACTTCTTTTAAATATGGCTTTTATACACTCTTCGTCCAGCAGTGCGGTGGTTCATCCTCGCTTTCATGAGTCTAATTAATGTTGTTGTTAGATTTTTATTCTTTTTGTATAAGTTGGAACAATATTGATTCCATCTATCTTTGACCTTCTTTTCCATCACATTAAAAACAAGTCCATCGTCAGTTTTGATAGTGTCCATTGTAGGTTTAAAAATTTTCGTGTGATGTTTCGTACTCCTTGGTAGAGTTTCTTTAGTTTCTTATTGATAGAACAAGTTTTCAATTCTCTGCAATGTTCCTTTTAAATATTTTTCCTTATCTTGTCGCAATTAACTTTGAATTTTTGTTGTTGTTTTTGTAACTTACTTTTTCAACTGATTATTGATACCTTTTTATTTAGGCATCTTCTTGTTTCAATTTCACTTAGTGTTTTTTTCAGATATCCGGGGAATTTGTCTTTTTGCTTTTTTGTGCGATAGTTTTCTTAAGCGTGCTCAGCAAGAGTTCTTTTCCTTCTTCCCACAACTCATTTGGTTTTTTATCATCTGTCACATTGATTGAGTATTTTCAAAGTTTGTTTGACACTGCAATTCTGTAATGTTATTCAAGAGTTTTGTAGTCGAGCTTTAGAGGTGGTGTTGGACGCTCCATCTTTTTGAGTCTTATTTAAGTCGATAGTTAGTAGTTGGTGGTCACTGTTGCAGTCCGGCACCATGTCCTTGTTTTTCGAATTTTTATCAACTCTTCCATTTTTGGTTCAGCACAATGTAGTCATTTGTTTTGCGTTGTTTTCTTTTGTCCTGGTGAAACCACGTGTACAAGTGTCTTGGGTGGTGTTGGAACAATGTATTGGCTATAAATAAATTATTTGTACTACAGATTCAATAAAATCTTTACCTCTTTCATTTATATCCTCCAAGGCCGGATTTTTCCAAGGTGTCATTTTTTAGATTTTTTTCCTACTTTTGGCGTTGAAGGTCTCCCATGTTATTTTGTACATCTCTGTTAGGGATTGTTTCTAAAGTAGCTTGGAGAGAGTTATAAAAAATCCATTTCTTCTCACTTGCAATATTGGGTTTGTGCGTAGCATTGTATGATACTAATATTATGGAGGTTTTGCTTGTATTCTGACTTTAAAATTCGATCATTATTGGGCTGTAACCCAATTCGTGCATATTGCATTTTTTTTCGTGAGAATCATAAGCAACTCCGTGACTATAATTTCCTTCTTCTTTTTCCAGAAAAGAACTGTCTTGTTTTTCTTTTAGTTTTGAAACTTCATTAATTTTTCAATTGGTTCTCACTGATTCCTAGTAGTTGAATGTTGTAATCTATCCATTTCGTTACAGACAGTAATTTAATTTACCCATCTCTTTCATTTTCCTTACTTTCCACGTTCGATTTTTATGTGTTCCTTATTGGACCTGTTTTTTCTTTATCTTCTTTGTCTTCCAGATGCATATTTAACATTGTCAGCCTGGTTGCCCACTAACTAAACGCGCCCCTTGATAACCCACGCGACGGGCGATGTGGTATTATATATCGTTTCTGTATTTAATCCTTGGTGTAGAGGTTTGTCATGAGAAAATAAAAGTTGAGTGGATCCCCCAGGCTCCTTCTCACTCGCCATTCTCCAACTAATTAGGAGGAACGTCTCTGCCGCTTTTAAAACAGTTACACTGTAAATAAGCCAGACTATTATTTGGTGAAACCAGTAATCAGTAGAACGGAAGTGTTTTTCACCAGATATCCACTGCCCTGCTGCCGACGTTTCACCGCAACCTCTGGTATAGGGAGCTTAATGGGTGCTATCCTTGTTCAGGGCACCCCGAGGTTGCATTTTATTGTCTTACCCAGGAACATATAACAATAATAGTAGTAATAATAAAATTAATATAATAATAAGATTGATAATAATCATAATAATAATAATGGTAATAGTAATGATAATAATAATGGATAATTATATAGTAAATGTAATAATAATATGATGATATATAATAATAATAATATAATAATGAGAATATAACAATAATAATATAATAAGATGATATAATGATAATACTAATAATTAATAATAATTAATGATAATAATAATAAAATAATGATGATGACTGCTGATGATAATGAAAAATAATAATAATGATAACATTAATAATTACAATAATAACAATATAATAATGATAATGATAAATACGATATAATAATTATAATGATAATAATAAGTAAGGTAATAATGATAATAATAATTATAACAATGATTAATTTAATTATAATGATAATAATAATAATGATGATTATAATGATAGTGGTATGTATGTAATAATATAATAAACTAATAATAAACAATAACAATAACAATAACAAATAAAAATAATAATAATAATAATAATAATATAATATAATAATGATAATAATAATAATTAATAATAATAATAATAATGATATAATGATATAATTAACAATAATAATAATAACACTGGTAATACTAACAACAAGATATATATGAAGGTTATGATAATAGTATAATACTGATATATGATAAGGGTAATAATAATATGATTAAAAAAATCAGATTATCATCATGGTAAATGCCTCTCTTTTATCTATATGTCTCTTTCTCGGTCCTTCGGGCCTGCCTGTCTGTCTGTCTCACTCCTACTGACCTTATTCAGTAATATCTTTCCTTTTTCTTTGCACTTCCGTATTTTTTCTCACAACCATTATTAATGAATGGTAATAAAACGCTTGCATTAATCATTATTCCCTCGCTGACAGTATAAGAATTGAACGAAAATTTCCGTCAGGATATTCTCTCTTTAGCATGGGAGGTGAGTTACTGTTGGTGATGGTAAGTTTTGGCCTTGGGTTAGCATCGTGCGTTACTTCATAATTGCCTATATTTTGAGACTCGGAGAAAAGACGGGCAAACGACATAGTCTCCCTAAAAAAACAAACGTTTTTCCTTGAACACGAACCTATATGATACCAAAGGAATGTAACGCAACGGAAACGTTTCCCCCTAAAAAAGTAGACATTTTCTCTAAGCACAAAGCAAGCGCTGACGTTTTCTTTCTACGCCTATTAAATACAGGGATAACTGCTTTATAATTCCGGTGAGGGAGGAGGCGATGCGTCTTGATCCGAGTTGGGAAGATAAAAGGACCGATTTTTTAGATCACACACTACTATATAGATCTCGGTGGCAGCAGTTGGAAAGGCTGTGCCTCCCAGTCCGCAAGACCCGGTATCGAGACCAGATGAAACCTCTTTGACTTAGGGAAAAGTTAACAGGTTTTTTCACGACACCTTGCTCGTGTTTGGCGGTTCACGAGCGTTCTCCACGGAGATAACGTCCCCCTCTTCGAGGTCAGAGGTCAACGCGGGTCGGCAGCTATGTAGAGATGCGGAGCAAGCAGGCCACACGGCTTGATAAAGTCGGTAGCTGGAGTCTGGCTAGCCCACTCTCAGCTGGCTGGTTTGCTTTAAATTTATCATACTAATATTAATAATGATAATACTAATTATTATTGTTATTATAATCATATTAAATGATATTGATATATGATAAAAAATAATAGAAATATTGATATAATAAAAAATTAATCAATAATAAGATAATATAATAATGAATAAAAATTCTTATAATAATAATAATAAAATGTAAAAATAATGAATGATAATACTTGTTAATACTAATAATAATAATTAATAACGCTAATAATCACGTTATAATAATGATAATATGATAATTATAATAATAATAATAATTATAATAATGATAATAATAATAATAATAGATAATAATATAAATAATAATAAGAATCATCATAATAATATAATAATAATAATAATGAACTAATCTCTACTACTGCTACTACTAATAATAATATAACCTAATACTACTGATCTCCTAGATATAATAATTTAATAATAATAAATAATAATAATCAGAATATAATAATAATAATGATAGTAATAAGAATGGTAATAATAATAATAATGATAATCATGATAATAATAATAGTAATAATAAAAAAAATAATAATAATAATGATGATGAATAATAATAAACACTAATAGTAATAATATAATAATACTATAGTATATAATAATAATAATACTAATAATGAAATACTAATGATAATAATATTGATATGATAATGATAATGGTAAGATAATGATAATGATATGATATAATAATGATGATGATGATGATGAGATGTGTAGATGATAAGAATAATAACAAGTACCGAGAACAACAACAATAATAATAATAATGATTAATAATAATAACAATTACGCTACTACTACTACTATAATGATAAGACCATTAATATACTTAATTCTCTCTGCTCTCTCTCGTTCTCTCTCTCTCTCTTCTCTCTCTCTCTCCTCCTCTCTCTCTCTCTTTTCTCCCTCTCTCTCTCTCTCTCTCTCTCCTCTCACATCTCTCTCTCTCTCTCTCTCATCTCTTCTCTCTCATCATGCTCACCTCTCTCTCGTCTTCTCTCTCTCCTTCTCTCTGTCCTCTTTTTCTCCTCTTTCTGTCTACTGTCTCTCTAATCTCTCTCTCTCTCATCTCTCTCCGGTCTACCCTCCTTCATCTCTCTCTTCTCTCTCTCTCATCTCGTCTCGTTTTCTCCCCCCTCCCCCCCGCCCTCCTCTCTCTTTCCTCTCCCCCACTCTCTCCCTCTCTCTCTCGCTCTCTCTCTCTCTCTCTTCGCTTCCTCTTTCGCCTTCTTCTTCCTCCTTTCCTCTCTCTCCCCTCTCCCTCTCCCTCTCCTCTCTCTCTTCTTGATTCATCTAACTGCATTCCGTGAAAATCGAAATTTGATCGAACAATTCAGCCTCCGCTCGAAGTCCGACCAAAACCCCTTTGCTTCGAGCGCCCGCCAGACAGCGTGGCGCCCAAGGATCACCAAAATGTCCGGTTTGTCGAATTCCCTAACAAAATATGAATTTTAATTGTATTGATATATGCATAAATGCTTTCTTATTATTATTAGTTTATTGTTATTATATCATATAATTATTTAGTACCAATTATTAATTATTATTGCTAAGTTGTTGTTTTTAATATTTTTACCATGATTATAGTGATAATAATAATAATAATAATTATTATTATTATTATTATTATTATTATTTATTTTGTTATTATTATCATTACTATTCATAATAATTAGTATTATCATCAATATCATCATTATCACTATCACTATTGTCATTGCTATTATCATTTATTATTATTATTATTATTATTATTATTATTATTTTATTATATATTATTATTAATATGTTTGATCATTATTATTGTTATCATCATTGTTGGTCTTGCTGTTATTATCAGTATTGGTTCTTATTTGTTGTTGTTATTATTTTTATTTATCATTATGGCTATTATTTATCATTATTGTTCTTATTATTACATTTATTATTATAATTATTACTATTTTCATATATTGTTTATCATTATTACTATCATAGTTATTATTAATTTGTTATGAGAATTTCATTATAATTATTAACAATTACTTTTATTATTATTCTACGTATCATTATCATTATCACGGGTTGTACTTTTACATTATTACCATTTATTATTCCTATCATGATTATTTATCATTATTATTTTTATCAATTAATATCATTGTCATCATCGTCATAATTATTATTATTATCAATAATTGTTAATGTATCATTCCTACCATTATTATTATTTTATTGTTATTATTATCAGTTTAACCATTTTTTCACCAATCTAGCGAAACAAAATGGCGCCTCTCCCTGGTGGCATTTCGGTCGACTTGCTTGGCACAGACCGTCGACTTCGTTGTTTTGCTTATAAATTCTTTGGGAAGTTTACCAGCTTCAAAATCTATTGACCAGCGATTAAGATTATTTCTTCTGGATGATAAAGACAATAAACCGAATCATTACCATAATGACTGCTCTTGGAAAGTATATCTTAAGTGAAATGCGTTGCTGAAGCGTGACTTGCATGTTCATGACTCTTGGTCGCGCCATAGTTACGTTATGATTATTGTCCTTCATTAGTCATCATCATCGATTCTCATCTTAGAATATTCCAGGCTTTTGCTACTCGTTAAAAAAAAAGTAAGTAATAGGTATAGAGAACTATGTATGATGCGTGTGTTGGTGACGTAAGGGAGCAGGTGTTGTGCAAATAACTTGTCTTCTCCCGCCTAGTCCTCTAGCCTCGTCTCCCTCTCTCTCGCTATTTCTCTCTCTCTCTCTCTCTCATCATCTGCAGTCTCTCTCCATCTCTCTCTCTCTCTCTCTCTCGGTTCTCTCTTCCTCGCTATCTATAGGCTTTCTTTCTCTCCTTCTCTCTTTCCTTCTTACCCCTCTCTCTCGTATCTATCTCTTTTACTCGCTCTTTCTTTCTTTCTCTCTCTCTCCCATACCCCACACACTCACACCACAGACAGTCCTTTCTCTGTTGTCCTGTCTATATGTTGGTATGTATAGATATATATATATATATTATATATTTATATATATATATATTATATATATATATATCTATATATATATATATATATATATATATATATGGTGTGTGTGTGTGGTGTGTGTGTGTGTGTGTGTGTGTGTGTGTTTGTGGATAGATAATATAGATAATATAGATATTATGTGTATAGATAGATAGATAGATAGATATGGATATATATTATTAGATATATATATATATATCTATATATTATATATATATATACATTCTATACATCTCTTCTCTCCCTCCCTCTCTCTCTCTCTCGTCTCTCTTTCTCGCTATCTATAGTTTATCTTTCCTCTCCCTCTTTCTCTCTCTCCTCTATCCTTTTTTTCTCTCTTTCTTTCTTTTTCTATTCTCTCATCTCTCCGCATACACACACACACACAAACGCACTCTCTCACACAAACACACACACACACCTCTGTCTGTCTCTCTCTCTATATATATATATTTGTTGTGTGGTGTGCTATAGATAGATATAGATATATACGTATATAGATGACTAGTAGATAGATATGATATTATCTATATTATATATTTATATATATTATATATATAGATATATTATATCATATATATATATATACATACATATATGTATATATCATATCTATATCTATATATATATATATATCTATATATATATATATATATCCATATATAATACATCCTCTCTCTCTCTCTCTCCTTCGCTCTTTCTCTCGTCTCTCTCTCCTTTCTCTCTCGTTCTCTCTTCCTTTCTCTCTCTCTCTCCTCTCTCTCTCCTCTCTCTGTTTCGCCCTGCCTTTTCCCATCTCTCTAGCGTCAGCGGCAGGCCGTCACATTGTAAGGCCTGTGAGTCTACTTCCGTCTGATTCGTCCTGATTCCTTCTTCTTTTTCTTCTTCCTTTTTATCTTCTTCTTCCTCGGTTAGTCTTTGGGAGGAAGGGAGGGAGGGAGGGTGGTGGGGGGAGGGAGGGGAGTGGAGAGGAGGAGCTTTGAGGAATGAGGGAGGATGAGAGGGAGGAGGAGGATAGAGGGATGAGGATCGAGGAGGATAGAGGGATTAGGATGAGGGGATAAGGTGAGGATGGAGGATAGAGGGATGAGGATGAGGAGGATAGAGGGATGAGGATGAGGAGATAGAGGATAGGATGAGGAGGATAGAGGGATGAGGATGAGGAGGATAGAGGGATGCACACAGAGAAGGTTTTCCTTTGATGCTTTTTGTTTCATGGGATTTTCAGGCTGTCCTCATTTTGTTTTCTGATTCCACTCTCTTTTTTGTCTTCGTTGTATTAAACAGAATATTTTTCCCAGTTTCCTTACAGCTCTGTAGATAGTTGAGTATTTGATCTTATCCAGAATGGAATGTCTTAATGATGTAGAATTTGGTTGCATTCAACAATTTGTGTTTAGGAATTGGTAGTGCCTGCCTGCACCATGGATGATATTTTGAACAATTTTAAGATAAGATTTTTCCAGTTCTCCGGATTATGATTTGATGGGTGTGATAGACGTACGTTCCTGCATATTTCAGCGTATTTTATATTCTGATGTTGTGCCATGTGTAAGCGTTTATTATTGGTTTTTTATATCTATCCTTTTTATCACTGATTCGGAAAACAAAATTTTAGCGTTTTTCATTCATTTTCACGTGTTACGTGTTTACGTGTGACAGCACAGTAGTATCCTTGTTGTTATAGTTACTAAAATAAGTTCTGTGATTATTACATATTCAGAATTATTATAATTATCAGTATTTTAATTGTTGCTTATGTGAAGTATATATATATTTTTTTATGATCATCGCCACTTGAAGTATTGCCATTTTTATTTATCAGCTTTTTAGGCTTTGAGTTACTGTTCCTAATTGATTATTGTATAAAAGGACATTTATAGTTTGTCAATTATTGTGTTAGTTATATCACTGCTACATGAGTGTTGAAAGGAACCAATAAAATCAATAACAGGTTTTTAGGACTTACGAGAACCAAGAAAAACAAGAAAGAAAAGAAACTACCATGCACTTGGTAGAAGACAAAGTAAATACGTATAGTCGTCCATTCTTGGACATTTTATGTTAGGATGTCCACAAATAGAAAATAAAAGGTATTTGTTATATATACCTACATACTGTGCGTATACATATATGAGTGTATATATATCTATACGTTATGTTTCTGTTTGTGTAGAATGAACTGCACAGTCAGGTATAATCCAAAGAGAATGTGGCAGTTTTTGCAATAATTCATGTTTGTTTAATTATAAGACTTACTATTCCAATGGTATAAATAGAAAAGAAAAAAAAAATATTTATCAGAAAGAAGTATGATAAGAGGGGCAAAGATGGTACAAAGATGAAGCAGTTAAGTTACCAGGAACTTTTTTTATGAAAAGACTGATTGGAAACTTGTTCTTCCCATGATTCCATTCCAAATTTATATTTTTCCTTTCGAGTCTCTCCTCATCATATTGTTCGTTAGGGTAAAAGTAAAGTTTTCCTTTCGAGTCTCTCCTCGTCATGTTGTTCGTTAGGGTAAAAGTAAAGTTTTCCTTCACTGATTCTGTTTTTGGCTCCGGGTCTGTGCTGTAGCCTCCCCCCCCCCCCCCGGCTGCTGCACGTCACACACGGAGCCAAGTTACATGCTCTTACTACTGCGTGCTTGTGGACTCTTTTCTGTGTTCCACTTTTGGTGCGCTCTTCCCCTCCATGTCCTTTAGAAAAGGAGAGAAAGAAACCACTTTTAATTCATCTTTTCTCTTCTTCTGAAGGGGGGGGGGGGAGCGGCCTTGAACACCTTTTGATATTTCATTCTTGCATATCATGTTTCATTGTACAGTATGATGAATTTCGTAAGAACTGCACTGTATGTAGCACTCGGCAGCTTTTTGTATATTGGTAGGTTAAGTCTCTCGTTGGCGGGGTCATTGAATTAGGCAGAGTGGGCACCAAAGCAGGTCGTAGGCATGTTCGATCAGGGAGACTTTATCATTTATTTTGTTATATTTCCAGGAACATGTTTAAGAAATTGTAATGGTTAGGTAAATGATAATTATATTAGAAAAAGACAAGGTACTGCTGATAGGGTATGTCATTGCGTAAATCTTTATGATAAATCTTGGATGATTCTAATGTTGACAATGATAAAGAAAGTGCTTCAAAGAAAGTATATTTATTCATTGGTAACATTTTGCCATTGTGTTGCATAGCACTTGCATTTGATTAAACTTTTTCAGTAGCAGTGTCACAAGGCTTTATATAGTAAGGTTGACAGATACTATTATGATTTCATAGCTGTTGAAAGTGTATCTTTTGTGTAAAATATTCAGAAATGTAGATAGTGCTAGGTGTAGCACAGGCATTATTGAAATATTTTCGGTTGCATAGTTTTTGGATCATCAGAAACATTAAACATGTTTTAAAAGCTTCAGTTGTATCATCATGACTTATTATCCATGAATATTTTTCTATCCATAAAATACCATGTACTTGGGTGCCAAAATATATGTAAAAGATCCGAGACAACTTTTTTTTTCCTTCTTGCTTAGATATGGATGAACACGAGAAAACATGAATGATTTTTAAAATTTAAATCAAAGAAGTCATACCTGTTGATAAATGTTTTCTTTCTTATAGTAAAATTATATAGGTTTGATTATGATAAATGAAAGTATAGGAAGTCTGACAGATAAGGTTTACATGATTAATGTACAGTAAAACATTTACCTATTGAAAAGGTCAATTTGGTTTCATTATATCAGAGACGTGTAGATATTAGAGTTAATGTATGAATTTTATAAGCAAAGAAATTCTGAATAGTGGCTGATAATGCTTTGTGACTTGTAATCAATTTACACAGAAAATGCACTCAGTGATGCAACTTTGAAGGAATCGCTTGGTATTTAACTGTCATCACTGTCGATATGCAAAATATATCTTTTTTTTTTTTCCTTTGTTATTTAATTCCATACATTTCTGAGAAATGTTTTATCATAAAACAAGTAAATTAAGATGAAAAAGATAACATTAGAAATAGTTTTTGTTATACATAAATCTCTTTTATAACAGGTGTGTAACGTAAGAAGAATGGAGATTTTACTGATGACTCGCTTGCTGAATTATCCTGCAATACGAAATGAGGAGAGATAGAAAAAATTAAATTGTATTAGACATGAACTATGTATATTTAACCTGCACTGAGGGCCCTTTATCAATACCCTA
>NC_051396.1:47209821-47220437 GCF_015228065.2 Penaeus monodon
GGTGGGATGGGAGGAGGAGGGATAGAGGATGAGGATGGGGGAGGTAGAGGGATGAGGATGAAGGATAGAGGGATGAGGATGGGAGGGATAGGGGGGGGGATGAGGTGAGGAGGATAGAGGGATGAGGATAGGAGGATAGAGGGATGAGGATGAGGAGGATAGAGGGATGAGGATGAGGGGATAGAGGGATGAGGATGAGGGGGATAGAGGGATGAGGATGAGGGGGATAGAGGGATGCACACAGAGAAGGTTTTCCTTTGATGCTTTTTGTTTCATGGGATTTTCAGGCTGTCCTCATTTTGTTTTCTGATTCCACTCTCTTTTTTGTCTTTGTTGTATTAAACAGATTATTTTTCCCAGTTTCCTTACAGCTATGTAGATAGTTGAGTATTTTATCTTATCCAGAATGGAATGTCTTAGTGATGTAGAATTTGGTTGCATTCAACAATTTGTGTTTAGGAATTGGTAGTTACTGCCTGCACCATGGATGATATTTTGAACAATTTTAAGATAGTTAAGATTTTTCCAGTTCTCCGGATTATGAGTTGATGGGTGTGATAGACGTACGTTCCTGCTTATTTCAGCGTATTTTATATTCTGATGTTGTGCCATGTGTAAGCGTTTATTATTGGTTTATTTATATCTATCCTTTTTATCACTGATTCGGAAAACAAAATTTTTGCGTTTTTCATTCATTTTTACGTGTTACGTGTTTACGTGTGACAGCACAGTAGTATCCTTGTTGTTATAGTTACTAAAATAAGTTCTGTGATTATTACATATTCAGAATTATTATAATTATCAGTATTTTAATTTGTTGCATGTGAAGTATTATTATAATATTTTTATGATCATCGCCTGGAAGTATTGCCATTTTATTTATCAGCTTTTTAGGCTTTGAGTACTGTTTCCAAATTGATTATTGTATAAAAGGACATTTATAGTTGTCAATATTGTGTAGTTATCCGGGCTACAGAGTGTTGAAAGGAACCAAAAAAATCAATAAACAGGTTTTTGGACGTAGGGAGAACCAAGAAAAACAAGAAAGAAAAAGAAACTACCATGCACTGGTAAAAGGGACAAAGTAAATACGTATAGTCGCCCCTTTCCTTGGACATTTTATGTTAGGATGTCCACAATAGAAATAAAAGGTATTGTTATATACCTACATACTGTGCGTAACATATATGTGTATATTTTATATAACGTATGTTTCTGTTTGTGTAGATGAACTGCACAGTCAGGTATAATCCAAAGAGAATGTGGCGGGTTTTGCAATATTCATGTTGTTAATTATAAGACTTACATTCCAATGGTATAAATAGAAAAGAAAAAAAATAATTTATCAGAAAGAAGTATGAAAGAGGGGCAAAGATGGGACAAAGAGGAAGCAGTAAGTACCAGGAACTTTTTAGAAAAGACGATGGAAAACGTTTTTCCCATGATTCCCATTCCAAATTTATATTTTTCCTTCGAGTCTCTCCCATCATATTGTTCATTGGGTAAAAGAAAAGTTTTCCTTCACTGTTTCGTTTTTGGCTCCGGGCCTGTGCTGTGGGCCCCCCCCCCCCCCCCCGGCTGCTGCACGTCACACACGGAGCCAAGTTACATCCCTCCTTAACTGCGTGCTTGTGAACTCTTTTCTGTGTTCCACTTTGGTGCGCTCTTCCCCCCCATGCCTTAGAAAAGGAGAAAAAAGAAACCACTTGTAATTCATCTTTCCTCTTCTGAAGGGGGGGGGGGAGCGGGCTTGAACACCTTTGATATTCACTTGCATTCATGGTTCATTGTACATTATGATGAATTCGTAAGAACTGTACTGTATGTAGCACTCGGCAGCTTTGATATTGGTAGGTTAAGCTCTCGTTGGCGGGGTCTTGAATAGGCGGGAGTGGGCACCAAACAGGTCGTGGGCATGTTCGATCAGGGAGATTTACATTTATTTGCTATTTTCCAGGACATTTTTAAAGGGAAATTGAATGGTAGGTAAAGGATAATATATTAGAAAAAAGACAAGGTACTACTGATAGGGTATGTCATGCGTAAATCTTTATGAAAATCTGGATGATTTAATGTGACAATGAAAAAGAAAGTGCTTCAAAGAAAGTATTTTATTCATTGGAACATTTGCCATTGTGTGCAACACTTGCATTGTTTAAAACTTTCAGGAGCAGTGTCACAAGGCTTAAATAGAAAGGGGTGACAGATCATATGGATTCATAGCTGTGAAAGTGTATCTTTTGTGTAAAATATTCAGAAGGTGATATGCTAGGGTAGCACGGGCCCACTGTTGAAATATTTTCGGTTGCCACAGTTTTGGATATCAGAAACATTAAACAGGTTTTAAAAGCTTCAGTGTATCGCATGACTTATATCCATGAATATTTTGACCATAAAATACCATGTATTGGGTGCCAAAATATATGTAAAAGATCAGAGACAACTTTCTTCCTTCTTGCTAGATAGGATGAACACGAAAAAACATGAATGATTTTTAAAATTAAACAAGAAGTCATACCGGGGATAAAGTTTCTTTCTCATAGTAAAATATAGGTTTAATTATGAAAATAAAAGGGTATAGGAAGTCTGACAGATAAGGTTTACATGATTATGTACAGTAAAACATTACTATGAAAAGGTCAATTGGTTCATAATCAGAGACGTGTAGATATAGAGTAATGTATAAATTTTAAGCAAAGAAATTCGAATAGGGCTGATAAGCTGGACTTGTAATCAATTACACAGAAAATGCACTCAGTGATGCAACTTGAAGGAATCGCTGGATTAACTGTCTCACGGGCGATATGCAAAATGATATCTTTTTTTTTTCCTTTGTTATTAATTCCAACATTCTGAAAAATTTTTTACAAAAAACAAGTAAATTAAGATGAAAAAGATAACATAGAAATAGTTTGTTCATAAAATCTCTTTATAACAGGTGTGAACGTAAGAAGAAGGAGATTTACTGAGACTCGCTTGCTGAATTATCCTGCAATACGAAAGGAGGAGAGAATTAGAAAAAAATTAAAGAATATGTATTAGACATGCAACTTATGGTAATATTTAACCTGCACATGGAGGGCCCTTTTATCAAGGTACCCTAGTGATGGTATCAAAGGCAGAAATCAAAAGGCAGAGAAAGCAAAGAAATAGCATATGGGTAACCTCGCATGATTATCCAGTTATTGAAAAAAAAGAGGGTCATTTGTTTGTCATGTAAGTCATAGCTTGTACAACATGTAGAATAATGAAATAATATTTGTCAATTAATATGTTATTTTTTATAGCTAAACTATCATAACAAGGTTATGAAATGAAAACATCAGGCACTTGGAACACCCAGACCTCTCTGTGATGAAACTAACATTCTGCCTGAGTCAGGTATTATCAAGTAAATAACATAGCTAAGGCACCAAGGGATGTACTGGCCTTTACCGGAGCCATTGGATTTACTGGCATCCTGGGCTTTCGATCACCACAGCCAAGCAGCCAACTCGGCTCTGGGAACGATCACCTTGGAAGGGCGGAGGTGTGCATCTGGAAGGGTCAAAGGGGTTCTCGGGAAATTCAAAGAGCCATCACTGAAAAAAACGAATTGCAGACTGCCTTTAATGGAGGGCCCAACAATATAATATATATATTATATAATAATGGTGATAATAACAAGGGACAAAAATAATGATAATTTAATGAAATAAGATAGTAGGCAGCAACGATAATGAACAAACATTAAAAATTATTATTATAAAAAACAATAACATGGTAATGATAATTAATAATAGTAATAATAATGATTTTTTATAATAATAATAATTTTAATAAAAATAGTAATAAAAATAAGAAAAACAAAATAAAAAATATAAAAAATGATTGAACAATGCTGTAATGAGAAAAAGGATAATAATAATGATAAACAATAAGGAGAGTGATAATAATAAAAATAATGATAATGATAATGTTATTTAGTTGTAAAAAAACAATAATGGTGAGGATAAGATAATGATATTGAAAATGACAAAAAAAAAAACCAACAATAAACAGAAGCTGACATTGGCAGCAGAAGAGCAGCTCGAACGAGAAAGTTACGAAGCGCAAAGAAAAAAAAATAATGATGTTGTGAATCTCTTTTCCGCACATACGCTGAGAAAGACAAGCAGGCAAAGAGCAATTTAAGAACGCTACTAAATTTGGGGCTATAATTAGGAGAGAGAAAGAAAAAAAAGATAAATGGAGATCACAGGAGAGTCACGGCTTTGGGGCATTGTTGCCTTGGGCAAGAAGCTTCCTCCAATTGCCTGACTTGTACCCAAATTGTGTGATTTTTTTGCAAGGGTTTGGGGCATCAGGACGACGGCTCAAGATCGCCACACTCCAAGCAAGACTCGAAGCACAGAGAGAGAGAGAGAGAGAGGAAAAGAGAGGAGAGAGAGGACAGAGACAGAGACAGAGACAGAGACAGAGGAGAAGGGGAGACAGAGACAGAGACAGAGAGAGAGACGAGACCGAGAGAGAGAGAGCCATGGACCCCAGGAATTTAAATAAAAAAAGATAATAACAATATATTATTATTTATACAATAATTCTAATATAATCATATTATTATATATCATTATTTTATATAATAATTCCTATATCATATTATTATATAATTTAATATAAAATTATTTTATATAATTATATGATATTATTATATAATTAAAAATATTAATATATAATTTAAGATATATTATATTATAAAATAAATATATATATATTATATATTATATATTTTTATCTATATATATATTTTAAAATTTTATATATATATTATATTTTATATAAGTAATAATAATAATGATAATGATGATACTAACAATAATAATGATAATAATAATAACAGTAAATTAATAATAATATGATGATGATAAATAATAATAATAATAATAGTAGTAATAATAAAAAAAATAAAATGATAAAAATAATGACCTAAAATAATAATAATATAATAATCATAATCAGTAATAAAAATTATAACAATAATAATAAAATAGTAAATAACAATATTAATAATAAAATATTGAATAATGAATTAATGATAACAATGATGATGATAGTAATAATTATAATAATAATAACAAAAAAAGAAATAATTGCAATATTAGATAATGATAACAATTAATGATGATAATGATAAAAATGATAAGAGAGATTAATAATAATTGTAATGATAGTAATAATGGTAATAATATTAACAACAATAATAATAATAAATAAATGATAATAATAATGATAATAGTAATATTTACAATAATTATAATAATGCTTAAAATAATAACACTAATGATAATAATTATAATAATAAAAACGATAACAATAATGACAATAATAATAATAAGAATAAGAATAAGAATAACAATAATATATCAATGTTTTATAATGCAAGTATCCCTTTTACTGCTTGATCAAGGCATTATAAAGATAATAAAAATTATAATGATAATATTTATGATATCAATAATGATAATAATGATGACAATAATGGTAATAATAAAAATGTTATTTTTTGTATTTAAAACTAGTAAATAATACTTATGATGATGATGATGATAATATAACAATAATAATAATAATAATAATAATAATAATAATAATAAATAATAATATTTAAAAATAATATAATAACAATAACCAAAAACAATAATAAACATAACAAAAAAAAATAATTAAAAAATAACACCAATAATAATAACAATAATAAATAAAAGAATAATGATGGTAATGATAATATCAGTAATACTAACCCCCAAATATTACTACTAATCATAATAATGAAATAAAATAATGATACTTTAATAATAAAAAATGATAATAATTTCTAGCAACAGTAAAAGAATAATAAATAACAATAATGATAAAGACGGTAATCTCTCTCTCTTTCTCTTTCTCTGTCTCTCTCTCCCTTTCTCTCTCTCTCACTCACTCACTCATTCTCTTTGTTTTCGTCTCTTTATTCGTTGCTCTCTTTCTGTGTCTTATCGTTCTATTTTTATCCATTCTCTTTCTTCTTTCTCCGTTATCTTTCACTTTGTTTCAGTTAATGTCACGCCAGGATAATGATTCTTCTTCAAGCTCCGTTGTATTAGAAATCTTCCGTTGCACGAAGGCAAGTAGCGAACGGGGAAGAAACGCAATAAAAGGTGGATTAAGGCTGACTATGATTGGGTCGCAGTTTCCAAGTATCTTTTTAACTGTTGTCTTCAGGAAAAACGAAAAGAAAAAAGAATAAAAAAGAAGAAAAATATATATACATACTATATAGGTGTTTGTATGTATATATATAAATAAAATATACATATATATATACCTTAGAAAAAAAAATATATATATACATAAATCTATATATATGTATATATCTATGCGTGTGTGTAAGTGTGTGTGTATGTGTGTGAATATATATATATATTCACACATAAATGCAAATTATAACGGAACAATGGAAAAAAGTGCAATAGAAATCACGGAGACGGTTCCCCGCATTTCATTGACTTAGATTGTATTGGCAGCTCAGTACAGTTTGTAAATGTCGAAGAAACTAAGTGGTAAACTGTGTAATGAAGAATATAAGCGAAAAGCTTGTACATTATATCTCGAGTGCCATGTGTTACAGCCTTTGAGGCCACCTAGTTGAGGTATGGAGAACTATGTAACTATTTCTATTCTTGATGTCTTAGAAGATATACTTATATTATATCCTAAATTTGAATGTAGCATCACAGACTGCATATCAAATGTAGCAATGCTTTCCACGCCCAAGCGTAAAAGCCGGGGTGGCAGATGAGTAGATAAACCCACTCTGTAATTTTTCCTTTCTGTAATTGATATAGTCTTTTCATAATAATGTTATAGCCTAAAATTGAAATGAAATACCATTATATGTTATAACCCTGCATCCAATGTACCACAGCTTGCCACGCCTGTGCAGTTAGCCGGGGGGTAAATAAGGCCTAAACTAAAAAAAAAATTCCCCCCAAATTCGGAAGCACGAGTATGATTTGGTCGTAAATCAAAACAGAACAAAAGCTGCTCACGACGGAGCATTTGTCCAGGATGCTAGTGTAAAGATCATTTATTCTTATGACTGATTTTTTCATAATCACACACACACATACACACACACACGCACACACACACACACACAACCAAAACACACACACACACACACACACCCACCACACACATATATAATATATATATTATATATATAATATATATATTATATATATATATTATATATATATATATATATATATATATATGTATATATACCCACATATATCATTGTCACGATAATTAGTTAATTAACGTAACCGTATATAGATAAATATAAATTTTCCTATATACGAAAATATAAACACTAGTGAATGAGGTGTTGACTGCTGAAAAGAAGAATAGGTAGTAATGCTTGTTCGCATATGCAAATATTCCGCTACTATTGGGTGTAGCAGGTGACTTAGGCCTAACGTGCCGTAAGGTAAAGAGATCACTGTTTCACCACCGGTGAAAAGGACGTGCCTCTCGACCCCTTGTTTTAAACCGCTATTTCCCTTTGGGAAAAAAACCAACTTAGAAGATTTATAAACTTAACAGACTTGATTTTCTCATCTGATAAGTTATAAGCAACATGGAAGTGCTGAATAGACAAGACTAAAGTATTGAACGTGCAGTGCGAAATGCGTGAGTGCGGACAGTGAAATGACTCGGTGAAATGACTATTGGTGAAGTGAGTGGGTTAGTGCTGTTAATCTAGTGTTAGGATTAGCCTGTAATGCGAAAGGTGAGTGAGTGGGGTGAATGGGTAGGGCATCATTCACTGAACAATGTATTGTGTGCTAAGTGAATAATAAACAATAACAAGCGAAGTTGTTCCCCGCATTTATGTCTCCATTATTCCTATCAGTGGCTCGCAGTTTCCCTTCTCAATAAAACGAGAAATAAAACTAGAAGAAGTAATATCACCGACCTTAAAATAAACTTAAGTAGTATTGCAATCACACTAATAATATGGAAAGGAATACATATAATAATTTCATGAAACAAACGTAATTGCTCATGAAACAAACATTATCTCGAGTGATAAAAAAAATATTCCGTAATAATGGAATGCATATGAAATAACTAAATTCCTCGAATATAAGTGAAAAATATGAATTCCATAAATAATACTCAGAATATAAATAATTTACTGAGTAAAGTGTGACAATCATCTTCTCTCCCTCTCTCCTTTCTCACTCTCCCCTTCTCCCCCTCTCCTCCCCTTTCTCCCTCTCCCCTTCTCCTCCCCTTTCTCCCCCTCTCCTCCCCTTTCTCACTCTTCCCTTCTCCTCCCCTTTCTCCCCCTCTCCTCCCCTTTCTCACTCTCCCCTTCTGCCCCTCTCCTCCCCTTTCTTCCCTTCTCATCACCTTTCTCCCTCTCCCCTTCTCCCCCATTCCTTCCCTTTCTCCCTCTCCCCCTCCCCCTTTTCCCCCCCCTTTTCCCTCCTTCCTCCCCTTCCCCCTTCCCCCTTTCTCCCCCTTTCCTCCTCTTTCCCCTCTCCCCCCTTTTCCCCCTAAATCCCCCTTTTCCCACACCTTTCTCCCTCTCCCCTCCCCTACCTTTCTCCCTTCTCCCCCTCCTCCCCTTCCTCTTTTCCTCCCTCCCCCCCCCTCTCTCCTTTTTTTTCTCCTGTCTTTTTTTTTTTCTACTCTCCTCCCTCTCTTCCCACCCCAAAACCACCTATGTATTTTTTTCCTTTTTCTATCCCCCTCTCTATCCTTCCTCTTCCTCCCCTCCCCCTTTTCCCCCTCTCTCCTCTCTCTCTCTCCCCCTCTCTCTTCCTTTCTCCCCATATATTTTCTTATTATTTTATTTTTTTTTATTGTTATTCTTTTTTTATATTTTTTTTTTAATTTAATATTTTTTTTTTTTTTTTTTCCCTTTTTTTCTTTCTATTTTTTTGTTATTCCCCCTTTTTTTCTTTTTTTAACCCCCCCAAACTATTTTATTTTTCCTTTTTTTTTTTTTTTTATTTCGGTTTTTATTTTTTTTTGGTTGGTCTTTTTTTATTTTTTTTTTTTTTTTTTTTTTTTTTTTTTCTTTTATATTATATTATATATATATATATATTATATATATATATATATATATATATATATATTTTATATTATATTGATATATAATATTAATCTATTATATATATATAATATATATATATATTAAATTTTATATTTTTATATAATATTATATATAATATAAAGAAGAGAGGGGAAAAAGAGAGAGAGAAGGAAGAGAGAGAAAAGAGGAGAGAGAGAGAGAGAGAGAGAAGAGAGGGGGCCCGAGACCAAAGACAGATAGAAAGACGGAATCAAAAAGAAAAAGAGAGAAGAGATGGAGGGGCGGGTAAGGGAGTGGGGGGGATGGAGAAAAGAAAAAGAAAAGGGGGAGATAGACAAAAATGAGAGAGGAAGAAAAAGGGGGGGGGAGGGGAAGAAGAGAGAGAGAGAGAGAAGGAGGGAGAGAGTGAGGAGTTAGAAATTGAGAGAGAGAGAAAGGGAAATAGAAAAAGGGAGAGAAGACAGTAGGAGAGAGAGAAATGGAGAGATAGATAGAGAGAGGAATTTTTAAGATGGGAAGAGAGAAATGGTGAAGAGAGAGAGGAGGGGGAAGAGAGGAGGATGGAGGGGGAATGGTAAGAGGGAGATAAAAAGAAATACATACAATGTTTTTGGTGGGGTTGTGTGAAGAGAGAGGGGGAGGAGAGATAAAAAGAAAGGAAACAGAGACGGGCAACGACTAAATGGAGAGAGAGGGGGGAGAGGGAGAGAAAGATGAGAAGGGGAGGAGGGGAGAGGGAGAAAGGTGTGGAGAGGGGGGAGGGAGAAAGAGGGGGAGGGGAAAGGGGAGGAGAGGGAGAAAGGTATGAGAGGGAGAAAGGGAGGAGAGGGGGAAAAGGGGGGGAGAGGGAGAAAGGGAAAGGAATGGGGAAAAGGGGGAAGGGAGAAAGTGAGAAAAGGGAAAAAGGGGGAGGGAGAGGGGCAAAGGGGAGAGGGAAAAGGGAAAAAGGGGGAGAAAAGGGGAGGAAAAGGAAGAGTGGAAAGGGGGGGAGGGGGGGAAAGGGGGAGAGTGAGAAAGGGAGGAGAGGGGGAGAAGGGGAGAGTGAGGAAGGGAAGGAGAGGGGGAGAGTGAGAAAGGGGGGAGGGGGGGAGAAGGGGGGAGAGGGGGAGAAGGGGAGAGGAAAAAGGAGAGAGGGAGAAAAGATGATTGTAAACCCTTTACTCAGAAAAATTATTTATTTTCTGAGATTATTTATGGAAATCATTTTTTTATTTATATTCGAGGAATTATTTTTCATAGCTTTCCCATTATTAGGGAATTTTTTTTTTATCACCGAGTAATGTTGTTTATGAGAAATTACGTTTTTTTTCATGAAATTATATATGTTTTCCCTTTCCATTTTTAGTTGATTGCAATACTATTTAAGTTTTTTTTAAGGTCGGTGAATTACTTTTTTCTAGTTTTTTTTCTCGTTTATGAAAAGGAAAAAAGCGAGCCACTGATGGGAATAATGGAGACTAAGGGGGGAAAAATTCGTTTGGGTTTT
>NC_051396.1:47220537-47233037 GCF_015228065.2 Penaeus monodon
TAATATTTTCGGTCTTTGTGTGTCTGTCTGTCTCACTCTTCCTTACTGACCTGTAATGTCAGTATATCTTTCCCTTTATCTTATACAATCCGTATTTTTTCTCACAAACATTATTAATGATGTTAATAAAACGCTTGATTAATCATTATTCCCTCGCTGACAGCATAAGAATTGAACGAAAATTTCCGTCAGGATATTCTCTCTATGCATGAGTGAGTTACTGTTGGTGAATGAATAAGTTTTGCTTCGGGTTAACAGCGTGGCGTTACTTCATAATTGCCTATATTCTGAGACTGGAGAAAAGACGGCAGAACGACATAGTCTCCCCTAAAAAAACAAACGTTTTCCTTGAACACGAACTATATGAGACCAAAGAATGTAACGCAACGGAAACGTTTCCCCTAAAAAAGTAGACATTTTCTCTAAGCACAAGCAAGCGCTGACGTTTTCTACGCCTATTAAATACAGGGATAACTGGCTTTATAATTCCGGTGAGGGAGGAGGCGATGCGTCTTGATCCGAGTTGGCAATATAAAAGGACCGATTTTTAGAATCTATATTAGATCTCGGTGGCAGCATTGGAAGAGGCTGTGCCTCCCACTCGCAAGACCCGGATCGAGACAGAGGAAACCTTCTTTGACTTAGGGAAAAGTTAACAGGTGTTTCACGACACCTGCTCGTGTTTGGCGGTTCACGAGCGTTCTCCACGGAGATAACGTCCCCCTCTCGAGGTCAGAGGTCAACTCGGGTCGGCAGCTATGTAGAGAGGCGGAGCAGCAGGCCACACGGCTTGATAAAGTCGGTAAGCTGGAGTCTGGCTAGCCCACTCGCTGGCTGTTTTGCTTTAAATTGATCATACTAATATTAATAATGATAATAATAATAATTATTATTATTATAATAATATAAAGTGATATTGATAATGATGATAAAAAATAATATAAATATTATAATAATGAAAATAAAAATTCTTATAATAATAATAATGATAACAATATTAATGATAATAAATATAATAATAATAATAATAATAATAATAGTAAAAATAATGATGATAATACTAGTAATAATAATAATAATAATCATATAATAATAATAATTAATAATAATAATAATAATAATAATAATAATAATAATAATGATAATAATGATAATATTAATAATAATAATAATAATAATAATAATAATAATTATAATAATAATAACACAAACAATAATAACAATAGTAATAATAATAATAATGAAATAATAATAATACTAAGAATAGATAATAATGAATAATAATCGTGAATAAATAATAAGTAATAATGAATAATAATACTACTAAAATTACTAATAATAATAATAATAATAATAATGATGATGATGATGATGATGATAATGAAAAAATAATAATAATGATAACATTAATAATTATTAAAATTATTAAAACATTCATATGATACTGGATAATAAAGATTATAATAATTTAATGATAGATAATAATGGTAATATTATAATAATATGTATAACAATGAAATTTTTATGATAATGCATAATAATAATAAATGATGAGATAATGATAGTAGTCGTAGTAGTAGTAATAATAATGATAATATAATAATAACAACAAAACAATAACAATTACAAATAACAATAACAATAACAATGAATAATAATATAAGTAATAATAATAATAATAATAAACAACAATAATAAAAAATAACGCTAGTAATAATGCCAATAATAACAATAACATAACACTAAAATAATAAAATAATTATATAATGATAATATATAATATGGATAATAAGAATATAATAAGTAATAATAATAATAATAATAATGATTATAATGTAATAATAAAAATAATAATAAGCAACTGTTAATAATACAACAAAGAATACTAATATGATGGTTATGATAATAGTAATAGTACTGATAATATAGCGTAATAATAATGATGATTAAAAATCATTATCATCATGGTAATAGCTCTCTCTTTATCTCATATCTTTTTCTCGTTCTGTCTGCCTGCCTGTCCTGTCCGTCCTCCTCTTACTGACCTTAATGTCAGTGATATCTTTCCCTTTAAGCTTTACAAATTCGCGTATAAGACGGCAGGAACGACATAGTCTCCCCCTAAACAAACAAACGTTTTCCTTGAACACGGAACTAATATGAGAACCAAAGAAATGTAACCAACGGAACACGTTTCCCCTAAAAAGTGTAGACATTTTCTCTAAGCACAAGCAAGCGCTGACGTTTTCTAACGTCCTAGTAATACCAGGGATAAACTTCTTTAAATTCCGGTGAGGGAGGAGGTCGATGCGTCACTTGATCCGAGTTGTGTATATAAAAGACCGATTTTTAGATATTATGTAGATCTCGGTGCAGTCATTGAAAGAAGGCTGGGTGCCTCCCCTCGAAAGACCCGGGATTCGAGTACCAATGAAACCTTCTTTGACTTAGGGAAAAGTTAACAGTGTTTCACGACGACCTGCTCGTGTTTGGCGGTTCACGAGCGTTTCTCCACGGAGATAACGTCCCCCTCGTCGAGTCAGGAGGTCAACTCGGGGTCGTGCAGCTATGTAGAGAGGCTGAGCAGCAGGCCACAACGGACTTGATAAAGTCGGTAGAGCTGGGTCTTGGCTATCCCACTCGCTGGCTGTTTTGCTTTAAATTTTATCATACTAAATCTTAATAATTTGATATAATAATAATTATTATTATTATAATAATATAAAATGATATTGATAATGATGTATAAAAATAATAAAAATCCTAATAATAATAAAATTATCAATAATAAGATAATAGTAATAATGAAAAAATAAGAATTCTAATAATAATAATAATAATAATGATAACAAATTAATGATACTCATTATAATACTAATAATAATAATAATACTAGTAAAAATATGATGATAGAATACTAGTAATAATGATAATAATAATTAAGTAACGCTAATAATAACGTTAATAAACAGATAATAATGATAAATTATATAATAATTTATTAATTATACTCATGATAATAGTTAAATAATAATAATAATAATAATGATAATGATATAAAATAATAATGATAATAAGCTAATAATAATAATAATAATAATAATAAAATAATAAATAAATGATACTACTGATAATAATGGATAATACTGATAATATATAATAATCATATAATGAATGATCTACTAATAATAATAATGATGATGATCATGATACGGTAATACTATAATAATGATAATTATAATATAATAACACAAACACATAATAACAATAGTAATAATAATATAATGATAATAATATAATGATAATATGATGAATAAGGATAATAATAATAGTAATAACAATAAATCTAGTAATATCTAATGATAATAATAATGATGATGAAATAATTGCATCACATAATATTAAAATAATTAATAAATCTGTCTCTTTTTTCTCCTCTTCTGTCTACTTCTCTCTCATCTCAATCTCTCACTCCTCTTCTCCCTCCGTCATCCCTCTCCTTCTCTCTGTCTCTCTCTCTCTCTCGTCACCTCGTCCTTCTCTCTCAACTCTCTCTCGTCTCTCTTTTTCTCCCCCCTCCTTCCCCACTCTCTCTCTCTCTTTCTCTCCCCCACTCTATCTCTCCCTCTCTTCATCTCCTCTCTCTCTCTCCTCTCTCATCTCTCTTCTGCCTCTCTCTCTATCTCTCATCTCTCTCTCTCTCTCATCTCACTCAATCGTCCTATAATCACTCGGTCTCCACTCTCTCCTCTCTCTCTCTCTCTCTCTCTCTCTCTCTCCTTCATTGTCTCTCTCTTCTCAAAGCTCTCTCTCTAAAACGTCATATCTCTCTCTCTCATCTCTTCTCCCTCTCTCGTTCTCTCTCTCTCCTCTCTCCTCTCTCTCCGCTCTCGCTCCTCCTCTCTCTCTCATCTCTCTTCGCACATCGCCTCTCTTCTCTCTCTCTCTCTCGTCCATCACTGTCCTCTCCCTCCCCATCTCCCTCTCCCTCCCCCTTCCCTCTCCCCTCCCAATCTCTCCTCTCTGATTCCTCTAACTGCCATTCCGTGAAAATCGAAAATTTGGAATCAAATTTTCAGCCTCCCGCCGCGAAGTCGACCAAACCCTTTGCTCCAGCGCGCAGACAGCAGTAGGGCGCCAGGAATCACCCTGTTCGGTTGTCGAAATTTTCCCTACAAAATATGAATTTTTAATTTTTGATATTACTAAAATGCTTTTCTTAATTATTATTATTATTGTTATTATTATTATTATTATTATTATTGCTGTTGTTGTTTTTAATATTTTTACCATGATTATAGTGATAATAATAATAATTATTATTATTATTATTATTATTATTAATTATTGTTGTTATTATTTATCATTACTATCAAATTATTTTTTTTATTAAAATTTATCAATCATGTAATTATTATCATGTATTATTATATTATTATTTATTTATTATTATTATTAGTATGATTATTATTATTATTATTATAATTAGCTCTATTCTTTGTTATTATCATTATTAATTATTACTTTCATTATTATTATCATTTAGCATTATTATTATTTATTATAATTGTTTTTGATCATTATATATTGTATCATCATTGTTGGTCTTGCTGTTATTATCATTATTGTTATTATATTGTTGTTATGATTTTTTATTATCATTATGGCTATATTATCCTTATTATTATATTATCATTATTGTTATTATTATTACATTTATTATTATTTTATTACTATTTTCATGATTATTGTTATCATTATTACTATCATCGTTATATTATTGTGTTATAGAATTGTCATTATAATTATAACATTCACTTTTATTATTATTCTACTTATCATAGCATTATCACGGTTGTTTTTATTATTACCATTATTATTACTATCATGATTTAGTATCATTATTTATTTTATCATTATATCATTGTCATCATCGGGGCAAATTATTATTATTATCAATATGTTAATGTAATCATTACTACCATTATTATATTATGATTATTGTTATTATTATCATTTTACCATTATTTTCACCAATAGAGCAAGACAAATGGCGCCTCTTCCCTGTGGCCTTTCGTCGACGTGCTTGGCTACAGAACCGTCGACGTCGTTGTTTTGCTTATAATTCTTTGGAATTTTACCACTTCAATCTGTGACAGCGAGTAATGATTTATTTCTTTCTGGATGATAAAATACAATAAAACCGCAAATCATTACCATGATGACATTCTCTTGGAAAGTTATAATCTCAGTGAAATGCTTTGCTGAAGCGTGACTAACTTGCATTTAATGACTGCTTGGTCGCGCCATATTACGTTATGATTATTGTCTTCATTATTATCATCATCGATTCTCATCTTAAGAACATTACATACTTTGCTTATAATCTATATGTGTAATAAACTAATCATAAGGGAATGACACATTTCTGATGTGTGTCTGTAGGTGGTATATATATATATATATATATATATTATAATAGATAGATAGTATATAATAGATAGATAGATAGATAGATAGATAGATTATATTTTTTTATTTTATTATTTTTTTTTTTTTTTTTTTTTTTTTTTTTTTTTTTACGGTAGTTCATGTTTGAGCCGCCGTTGTTCACAGCATGATACTAATTGTAGTTTTCATGTTGTGATGCTCTTGGAGTGAGTACGTGGTAGGGTCCCCAGTTCCTTTCCACACACACACACACACACACACACAACACACACACACACACACACACACACACACACACACATATATATATATATATATATATATATATATTATATATATATATATAAAATATATAAAATATATGTGTGTATATTTACATATATGTTTACAAAAATGCATTTGTACTATGTATGGTTTTAATACATCTCCTAGTCTCTCTCCTCTCCCTCTCTCCTCTCTCTCTGTTCTCTCTTTCTCGCTATCTATAGGTTTTCTTTCTCTCTCCCTCTCTCTCTATCTTTCTATCTTCTCTCATACACACACCACACTCCACACTTACACACACAGTTTCCTCTCTGTCTGTCTATATATATATATATATATATTATATATAGTATATAAAATTAGATATATTTTCTTATATTAATAATAATATATATATTATATATATATATATATATATTATAATATATATATTATATATATATATTATATATTATATATATATATAACATAACTATATTCACTTCTCTCTCTCTGTTTCGCCCTGCCTGATTCCCAATCTCTCTAACGCAGCCGGCAGCCGGTCACATGTAAGGCCTGTGAGTCTACATCCCTCTGATTTCGTCCCCTATTTCTTCTTCTTTTCCTTCTTCCATTTTTATCTTCTTCTTCCTCGGTTAGTCCTTTGGGAGGAAGGAGGGAGGGGAGGTGGGTGGGGGGAGGGAGGAGTGGAGAGGGATGGAGCGTTGGGATGAGGGGATGGAGGGATAGATGAGGAGGATAGAGGATGAGATGAGGAGGATGGAGGGATGAGGATGAGGAGGATGGAGGGATGAGGATGAGGAGGATGGAGGGATGAGGATGAGGGAGGTATAGAGGGAGAGGGATGAGGCAGGGATTATTGCTGTAATTTTCAGCAGCACAAGTGTGTTTATTAACCATAACACATAAAAAAATACTATGAAAGAGAGAAAAGGTGTCTGATTTCCGGAAAGTGCAAGATCAGATGCAGGATTGCAATTTGCACACAGAGAAGGTTTTCCTTTGATGCTTTTTGTTTCATGGGATTTTCAGGCTGTCCTCATTTTGTTTTCTGATTCCACTCTCTTTCTTGTCTTCTTGTATTAAACAGATTATTTTTCCGAGCTTCCTTACAGCTATGTAGATAGTTGAGTATTTGATCTTATCCAGAATGGATGTCTTAGTGATGTAGAATTTGGTTGCATTCAACAATTTGTGTTTAGGAATTGGTAGTTACTGCCTGCACCATGGAAGATATTTTGAACAATTTTAAGATTTTAAGATAGTTAAGATTTTTCCAATTCTCAGGATTATTAGATTCGATGGGTGTGATAGACGTACGTTCCTGCATATTTCAGCGTATTTTATATTCTGATGTTGTGCCCTGTGTAAGCGTTTATTATTGGTTATTATATACTATCCTTTTTATCGCTGATTTGGAAAACAAAATTTTAGTGTTTCTCATTTTATTTTTACGGGGTTTTACGTGTTACGTGTTTTACGTGGACAGACAGTAGTATCCTTGTTGTTTATAGTTACTAAAATAAGTTCTGTGATTATTACATATTCAGAATTATTAGAATTATCAGTATTTTGATTGTTGCTTATGTGAAGTATCTTCTTCTCAAGTGCCCTGTCCCACAAGGACGTTGGCGATCATGGATTTCCATGATTTTCTTGGCCATTTAGAGCGGTGGTTTGCCGTTGCCTTCCGCCCGGTGTTTTTGTCGAGTTTTATGATCATCGCCACTTGAAGTTTTGCCATTTTTATTTATTAGCTTTTTAGGCTCTGGGTTACTGTTCCTAACTGATTATTGTATAAAAGGACATTTATAGTTTGTCAATTATTGTGTTAGTTATATCATTGCTACATGAGTGTTGAAAGGAACCAATAAAATCAAGAAAAGGTTTTTAGAACTTACGAGGACCAAGAAAAACAAGAAAGAAAAGAAACTACCATGCACTTGGTAGAAGACAAAGTAAATATGTCGTCCATTCTTGGACATTTTATGTTAGGATGTCCACAAGGGTAAGTAGAAAATAAAAGGTATTTGTTATATACACCTACATATATTGTGAGTCTATATATATATGAGTCAGGTATAATCCAAAGAGAATGTGGCAGTTTTTGCAATAATTCATGTTTGTTTAATTATAAGACTTACTATTCCAATGGTATACATAGAAAAAAAAACTTTATTTATCAGAAAGTATGATAAGAGGGGCAAAGATGCTGCAAAGATGAAGCAGTTAAGTTACCAGGAACTTTTTATGAAAAGACTGATTGGAAACTTGTTCTTCCCATGATTCCATTCCAAATCTATATTTTTCCTTTCGAGTCTCTCCTCGTCATGTTGTTCGTTAGGGTATAAGTAAAGTTTTCCTTCATTGATTCTGTTTTTGGCTCCGGGTCTGTGCTGTAGCCTCCCCCCCCCCCCCGGCTGCTGCACGTCACACACGGAGCCAAGTTACATGCTCTTACTACTGCGTGCTTGTGAACCTTTTCTGGTTCCATTTGGTGCGCTCTTCCCCCCCAGCCTTTTAGAAAAGGAGAGAAAAACCCCTTTGATTCTTTTTTCTCTTTTTCTGAAGGGGGGGGGGCGGCCTTTGAACCCCTTTTTGAATTTCTTCTTGATATCTTTTTATCATTGCTTTATGAAAAATTCGTAAGAACGTACTGTATTAAATCGGCAGCTTTTTGTATAGGTGGGTTAAGTCTCTCGTTGGCGGGTCTTTAAAATTGGGCAGGTGGGCACCAAAGCGGTTGTAGGCATGTTCGTCAGGGAGACTTTATATTTATTTTTTAATTTCCAGGAACATTTTTAAAAGAATTGAATGGTTAGGTAAATGATAATTATATTAAAAAAAGACAAGGTACTACTGATAGGGTTGTCATTGCGAAAATTTTATGATAAATCTTGGATATTCTAATGTGACAATGAAAAAGAAAGTGCTTCAAGAAAAATTTTATTCTTAAAAAATTTTTTTGCCATGTTTTGCAACCCGCATTGATTAAACTTTTTCAGTGGTGTCACAGGCTTTATTGTAAGGTTGACAGATACTATATGTTTTCATAGCGTTAAAAGTGTATTTGGGGTGTAAATATTCGAATGTAGATAGTGCGGGTTGAAAGGGCATTATTAAATATTTTCTTTTTGCCATTTTTTGGATCACAGAACATTAAACTGTTTTAAAATTTAGTTGTATCTTCATGATTTATTACCCAGAATTTTTTTTCTACCAAAAAATCCCGTTTTTGGGTGCCAAAATTTTTAAAAGATCCGGACAACTTTTTTTTTCCTTCTGCTTAGTATGGTGAACACGAAAAACATAAATGTTTTTAAAAATTTAAATCAAGAAGTCTACCTTTTGATAAATGTTTTCTTTTTTATAGTAAATTATATAGGTTTTATTATGATAAATGAAAATATAGGAAAATTTACGTAAGGTTTACATGTTAAGTACGAAAACATTTTCCTATTTAAAGGGTAATTTGGTTTTATTATACAGAGACGTGTAGATATTAGAGTTAAAGTTGAATTTTATAAGCAAAAAATTCGAAAAGTGGCTGATAAAGCTTTTTATTGAATCAAATTTTCACAAAAAGCACTCAGGATGCACTTTTAAGGAACGCTTGGGATTTTCTGCATCACTTCGTATGAAAAAAATATCTTTATTTTTTTTCCTTTGTTATTTATTCCATACATTTCTGAGAAATGTTTTTTTCATAAAACAAGTAATTAAGATGAAAAAAATACATTAGAAATAGTTTTTGTTTAATAATCTCTTTTATAAACCCGGTTGTAACGTAGAAGAATGGAGATTTTTACTGATGATCCTTGCTGAATTACCTGCAATACGAAAAGGGGAGAGAATTAGAAAAAAATAAAAAATAGATTAGACATGCAAATTTTGGGAATTTAACCTGACATGAGGGCCCCTTTTATCAAGGTCCCCCGTGATGGACAAGCAGAACCAAAAAGCAGAGAAAGCAAAAAAAAGCTAGGGGACCCCGCATGATTATCCATTTTTGAAAAAAAAAGGGTCATTTTTTGTCTGTAAGTCATACTTTTACAACATGTAGAATAATGAAATAATATTTTCAAATTAAAATTTTTTTTTTTTTATATGACATTTTTAACAAGGTATAAAAGAAAACTAGTCAGGCCCCTTTGGAAAAAACCCCCGACCTCTGGATGAAATCTAATCATTCTGCCTGAGTCAGGTTATTTATCAAGTAATAAACATATGCTTAAGGCACCAAGGGATGTACTGGCACTTTTACCTGTAGCCATTGGATTTACTGGCATCCTGTGCTTTCGATCACCACAGCCAAGCAGCCAACTTCGGCTCTTGTGGAACGATCACCTTAGGAAGGGCGGAGGCTGTGCATCTGGAAGGGTCAAAGGGGTTCTTCTGGGAAATTCAAAGAGCCATCACTGAAAAGATCGAATTGCAGACTGCCATTAATGGAGGGGCCAACATATATTATATAATAATGGTAATAATAACAATGACAAAAATAATGATAATTATAATGATAATAATGATAGTAGGCAGCAACGATAATGAACAAACATTAATAATTATTATTATAATAACAATAACAATGGTAATGATAATTATAATAATAGTAATAATAATAATTTTAATAGTAATAATAATAATTTTAATAATAATAGTAATAATAATAATAATAACAATAATAATAATAATATAAAAAATGATGATAACAATGCTAGTAATGAGAAAAAGTATAATAATAATGATAAACAATAAGGAGAGTGATAATAATAAAAAAATAATAATGTTATTTAGTTGTAAAAACAACAATAATGGTGAGGATAATGATAATGATATTGAAAATGACAAAAGCAAAACCAACAATAAACAGAAGCTGACATTGGCAGCAGAAGAGCAGCTCGAACGAGAAAGTTACGAAGCGCAAAGAAAAAGAATAATGATGTTGTGAATCTCTTTCTTCCGCACATACGCTGAGAAAGACGAGCAGGCAAAGAGCAAGTAAGAACGCTGAGAAAGACAAGCAGGCAAAGAGCAAGTAAGAACGCTGAGAAAGACAAGCAGGCAAAGAGCAAGTAAGAACGCTGAGAAAGACAAGCAGGCAAAGAGCAAGTAAGAACGCTGAGAAAGACAAGCAGGCAAAGAGCAAGTAAGAACGCTACTAATTGGTGCTAATAATTAGGAGAGAGAAAGAAAAAAAGATAAAATGGAGATCACAGAAGAGTCACGGCTGGTGCATTGTTGCCTTGGGCAAGAAGCTTCACTCCAATTGCCTGACTTGTACAAGTTGTGTGATTCCTTGCAAGGTTCGGGTCATCAGGACGACGGCTCAAGATCGCCACACTCCAAGCAAGACTCGAAGCACAGAGAGAGAGAGAGAGAGAGAAGAGACAGAGACAGAGACAGAGAGAGAGAGAGAGAGACAGAGAGAGAGAGAGAGAGAGAGAGAGAGAGAGAGCCATGACACAGGAATAATAATAAAGATAATAACAATATATTATTATATATACAATAATTCTAATATAATCATATTATTATATATTATTATATATATAATTATATAATATTATATATATAATTTAAGATATATTATATATATAAATAAATATATATATATATATATATATAGTAATAATAATAATGATGATAATGATGATACTAACAATAATAAAATAGTAATAATAATATTAATAATAAAATATTGAATAATGATATTAATGATAACAATGATGATGATAGTAATAATGATAATAATAATAATAAAAATGATAATAATAATAATGATAATAGTAATATTTACAATAATTATAATAATGCTTATAATAATAACACTAATAATAATTATAATAATAAAAACGATAATAATGACAATAATAATAATAAGAATAAGAATAAGAATAACAATAATATATCAATGTATATATATCAAGTATCCTTTTACTGCTTGATCAAGGCATATAATGATAATAATAATTATAATGATAATATTTATGATAATAATAATGATAATAATGATGACAATAATGGTAATAATAAAAATATTATTTTTTGTATTAATACTAGCAATAATACTTATGATGATGATGATGATAATAATAACAATAATAATAATAATAATAATAATAATAATAATAATAAAAAATAATAATATAATAATACCAATAATAATAATAATAATGAAATAAAAGAATAATGATGGTAATGATAATATCAGTAATACTACCACCCCTATTACTACTAAATTATGATAATGAAATAAAATAATGATACTATTAATAATAGAAATGATAATAATTATAGCAACAGTAATAGAAATAATAAATAACAATAATGATAAAGACAGTAATCTCTCTCTCTTTCTCTTTCTCTGTCTCTCTCTCCCTTTCTCTCTCTCTCACTCACTCACTCATTCTCTTTGTTTTCGTCTCTTTATTCGTTGCTCTCTTTCTGTGTCTTATCGTTCTATTTTTATCCATTCTCTTTCTTCTTTCTCCGTTATCTTTCACTTTGTTTCAGTTAATGTCACGCCAGGATAATGATTCTTCTTCAAGCTCCGTTGTATTAGAAATCTTCCGTTGCACGAAGGCAAGTAGCGAACGGGGAAGAAACGCAATAAAAGGTGGATTGAGGCTGACTATGATTGGGTCGCAGTTTCCAAGTATCTTTTTAACTGTTGTCTTCAGGGAAAACGAAAAGAAAAGAATAAAAAAGAAGAAAAAGAAGAAGAAAAATATATATACATACTATATAGGTGTTTGTATGTATATATATAAATAAAATATACA
>NC_051396.1:47243037-47245537 GCF_015228065.2 Penaeus monodon
TATACAGATAGATAGATGATAGATTTTGAGATAGAAAGACAATCGATGTAGTATAGAGAAAGATAGCAGATAGATAGACCTAAATAGACATCACTGATATGACGCCAGAGAGAGAGAGAGAGTGAGAGGTAGAGATAGATAAGACAGATAGAGGTAGATAAAGTGAGAAAGGTCAGAGAGAGAGAGAGATGAGAGAGAGATGAGAGGAGAGAGGAGGAGACGGAGAGAGTATGCGAGGAGAGAGAGAGAGACCCGTCTTAGACCACGAGAGCTTCTCCGACTCCCCATCCTTCTTCCGACGCACGAACTTCCTCACATATCTTCTTTCCCGTCACCTCTTCCCTCCCTTCCAACGCCCTGGTCTCTTCCTGCCTTTTCTACCACCTTTCCTTCCCACCACATTCTTTCCCTTTTCTCCACCTCTCCCTCTCCCCACTTCCTCACCTTTCCCCTTCTCTTCCTTTCCCCACCTTCCTCCATGCCTGCCGATACGCGACGGAGGAGCTTCCTGCCGAGGACGCCACGGAGGAGCTTCCTGTCGAGGACGCGACGGAGTAGCTTCCTGCCGAGGACGCAACGGGGGGAGTTTCCCTGCCGGGGGAGGAAACGGGGGAGTTCCTGCCGAGGACCAACGGAGGAGCTTCCTGCCGGGGAACCGACAGAGGGTTTCCTGCCGAGGACGCCACGGAGGAGTTTCCCCTCCCGAAAAACCGCGACAGAGGATTTCCCGGCCGAGGACGCGACAGAGGAGTTTTTGCCGGGGGACGCGACGGAGGATTTTCCTGCCAAAGGACGCGACAAAAAAACCCTTTCCTGCGAGGCAGAGGGAGGAGTTTTCCCTCCGGGGCCCCGACGGAGGGTTTCCCTGCCGAGGACCCCACGGGGGAGCTTTTTTGCCGGGACGGGACGGAGGGCTTCCTCCCGGGGCCCCCCCCCCTTCTCCCTCACTCCTCATCTTTTTTTCCCCCCTCCCCTTTTTCCCCTCTAAAAAAACCTTTTCTCTTTTTCCCCTTTTCCCCCTCTTTTCACCTTTCTTTTTTTCTCCTCTTCCCCCCCCCCTCATTTTTTTTCCCCTTCTCCTCACCTTTCTCGCCTCTTCCTTCTCCACCTTTAAACCCCTTTTCCCCTCTCCCCTTTCCCCCCCTTTAAATCTTTTCCCTTTTTCCCCCACTTCCCCCTCCCCCCACCTTTTTTCCCTCTCCCCTTTTTCCCCTTCTTATCTTTGCCCCTTTCCCCCCTTTTCTCCCCCCCCTTTTCCCCCCTTTTTCCCCCTCTTATCTTCCCCCGTTCCTCACCTTTTCCGTTTTCCCCTTCTCCCCCCCCCTCCCCCCCTTTTCCCCCTCTCCCTTGCCCCCCCTCTCCAAAACCTTTTTTCCCCTTTTCCTAAACCCCCCTCTCTCTTCCCCCCCCCTTTCCCCCCACCATTCTCCCTCTTTTCCCCCTATCTCGTTTCCCCCCTTTCCCTCCCCTCTCGCCCCACTTTCCTTCCCCCTGCTCCCTCTCCCCACCTTCCCCCCTTCCCCCACGTTTCCCCCTTTTCCCCCAATTCCCACTTCCCCATTTTCTCCCACCTTTCTCCATCCCCCCCTTTTCCCTCTTTTATTTTTCTCCCTCTCCCCCCTGCCCCTTCACCCCTTTCCCTCCCCTTCTCCCCCTCCCCAAAACCTTCTCACGCCCCCCCCCTTCTCTCCCTCTCCCCACCTTTCCCCCTCCCCCCACCTTTCTCCCTCTTCCCCCCTTTTCCCCGTCTCCTCCCCCCCCCCAAACCTTTCAAGGGCTCCCCCCCTCTCCCCCCTTTCTCCCTCTCCTCCCCTCCCCCCCTTTTCCTCTCTCTCCCCCCTTTTACCCCCTTTTTTTCCTTCTCCCTCTCTCCCCCCAGCTCTCTCCCTCTCCCCCCTCTCCTCACCTTTTTTCCCCTTTTTCCCCCCTCCCCCCACCTTTCTCCCTCTCCTCCCTCTCCCCCTCTTTCCCTTTTCCCCCTGCCCCTCCCCCCGTAAAAATCACCACTTTTACGGGGGAAAGGGCGATGTCCGGCGAGCTGCTCTCCGGGGGGGCCATTGAAATCCTCTCCAGAAGCCCCCACTTTGTTCTCCTGAGTAAGCTCCGGAAGGCAGAAACGGGAAAACCCGGGCAGGAAACGCTCAGGCTGAAAGAAAATTTACAATTACAAAATGTTTTTAGAATCAAGTCAAAAGGGCCCCAGGGAAAACATCACACAAAAAAATACATTATCATAAAAACTAAAATAAAATTTCCTTAAAGGAAAAAGACCGTTTGGTGCACTCCCTTTTGCATAAATTGGGCCCCTGATATAAAAAAAACCCTTTAATTCAATTGGGCCCAAATACGGGGGGTTTTCCTTATTACTATAGGCCTTTTTTTTATCTAAATAGCAGGCATAAAAATCGTTGCTGAAAAAAAAAAAAGGGACCTACAGCGCCCCACCGCCGGGGCCGTCAAACCATTATACGGGCTCCCCCCTGTTTTTTTACAATCAAGC
>NC_051396.1:47250537-47253037 GCF_015228065.2 Penaeus monodon
TTATATCATTTTTTTTCCCAAAATTTTTATATCTTATCATATCATTTCATATTTTTTTATTTTATCTTATCATTCATTTTCTATCATTATCATATATACATATATTATATATCTTAAATTATCATTAATATTACATTATTTTTTTAAAATTTTTAAAATTTTTTTTAAAATATCATTATCATTTCTTATATTATTTATTTAATTAAAATTAATTTAAAATTAAATTTTAATTTTATTATCAATATTATCATTTCATTAATAATATTAATTTAAAAATTTTTATCATTATCATTATCATTATCTTATTTAATATTATTTATTTATCATTACTTTATTATATTAATTATCTTATTTTATTATTATTTATATTATCTTAATTTATATTTAAAAAATTAATATTATTTATATTAATATTATTTAATTTAAAATTTTTTTTATATTAATATTTAAATTAAAATTAATATTAAAATTAATTTTTATTTATTTATTTTTTTAATATTAATATTAATTTATTAATTTAAAATTTTCATTATCATTAAAATTAATTTATTATATTTCATTAATAAAATTAAATTTTTTTAATATTAATTATATTATTAATATTATATTATAATTTTTATTATTTATATTATTTAAATTAAATTATTTATATTATATTAATAATATTTTTATATTACATTAATATTAATTATTTTTTATTAAAATTATTTTTTTATTATATTATTAATTTTTTTTTTAATTTTATATTATTTTTAAAAAAATTTTATTTTTAATATTTTTATTATATTTATTTTATTTTTTATTATATTATATATTTATATTATTTACAAAAAAAACAAAAATTATTATATTTTATTTTTATTATAAAATTATTTTAAATATTAATAATTATTATTATTAAAAATATTATATAAAATTTTAATTATAAATAATTTTTTAAAAAAATTTTTTATTAAATTTTTATTATATTTTATATAATATTAAAAAACCCCAACAAAAAAAAATTAAAATTATCTATTTTTATTATATATATATAAATTTTATTTATAAAATTAAATTTATTTATTATATATTTTAAAAAAAAAATTAAAATATATTAATATTAATCAAAACAAAAAAAAAAAAAAATAATAAAATTCTTTTCCAAAAACCCCCCCCTTTTTTTTTTTTTTTGTTTATTAATTTTAATTTTTAAAATTTTTTCTTTTAAAATTTTTACAAATTTTTTTTTAATTTTAAAATTTAAATTTTTAAAAAAACCCCAAAAAACCCCCACCCCTTTTTTTATTTTATTTTTTTATTTTATTTTTTCGGTTTTTTTTTTAAAACCCCCTTTTTAAATTTTTTTAATAAATTTTTTTCATTCCCCAAAAAAAATTTTTTTTACCATTTAAAAGGGGAAAAGTTTTCTAACCCCCCTTTCCCCCCCGGGGTTTTTTAAACCCTGTAAATTTTTTTAATTTTTATTTTTAGAAAAAATTTTTCCCCCGGGTTTTTTTTTCCCTTTTCCCTAATTTTTTTTTTTTAAAAAAATTTAAAATTTTTTTAAAATTATAAAAGTTTTAAAAAAAATTTTCCCAAAATTTTTTAGTTTTTTAAATTTAAAAGGAAATAAATTTTTTAAAATTTTTAAAAAATATTTTTGGGGAAATAATAAAAAAAATAAATTTTAAATAATTTTTTAAATTTAAAATTTATAAATTTTTTAATTTTATTTTTAAAAAAATAATTTTTTTAAATTTTATTTTAAAAATAAAAAAAATTTTTTTATATTATATATATTTATATAAATATATTTTGTATATTAGATTTTATTATATATATATTATATATTAATATTTTTTATATATATATTATATATATTTATATATATAATATATTAAAAATATATATATTTATATATATATATATAATATATTATATATATTATTATATATTATATTTATTATTAATATATTAAAAATTATATTTTATTATATATATTAAAATTTTATATTAATATATAAATTAAAAAAAAAATTTATTTTAAAATTTTTATTTTTTATTTAATTTTTTATATATATATATATATAAAATTTTTTATATATATATTATAAAAATATTATATATTTATATATATATATATTATATTTTATATATAAATTTTTTTTTTTTTAAAAAAAAAAATATATATATATATATATATATATATTTATATATATAAATATATATATATATATAAAATTTTTTTATTTTATATATATTTTTTTTTTTATTATTTTATAAAATATATAATAAAAATTTTTTTTATATATTATTTTTTCTTTTTTTAAAAAAAAAAAAAAATAATATATATAAAATAAAATATATTAATTTATAATTTTTAAAATATTTATATAAATTTTATATTTTATTATTATTTTTTTTTTTATATTATATATATTATAATTTTATTAAAATTTTAAAATTTTTTATAAAAATATTTTTTTTTTTAAAAAAAAAAAAAAAATATATAATATAT
>NC_051396.1:47266136-47271136 GCF_015228065.2 Penaeus monodon
TATATATATATATATATTATATATATATATATTATATATATATATATATATGGATATATATATATATATATATATATATATGGATATATATATATATATATATATATATATATATATATATATATGGATGTATGTATGTTCATGTGTGTGTGTGTGTGTGTGTGGTGTTGTTGTGTTTGTGCGTGTGTCTATTTATTGTGTGTATATGTATATATATATATATATATATATATATATATATATATATATATTATATATATATATATATATATATATATATATAATGCACTGATATGAATTATATATATATATGAATTATATGATATCTATACAATGCAATATACAATGCAATATACAATGCACTGCATATGAACAATGGCATGGCCGCCGGCCTCACTCCAGATATACATGGTGTGACGTCACTCCGCGAGATGGCGCTTCAAATCGGTTTTATAACAGACGATCGAATTTTAAACATACAAAAACGCTTTAAAAAAAACAATTGGTTGGGATATAAAACACATATTATGGCTGTCATTATTTTATTTATACATCAAATATCAACATACAACCAAATAACATGGTTTTTAAAAGACCGGA
Source organism: Penaeus monodon (assembly GCF_015228065.2). Taxonomy (NCBI): domain Eukaryota; kingdom Metazoa; phylum Arthropoda; class Malacostraca; order Decapoda; family Penaeidae; genus Penaeus; species Penaeus monodon. The sequence continues at coordinate 47,266,737 of NC_051396.1, forward strand.
CTTTTCCTTTAAGAACATTTGTACTACTTGGCTGGAGTACAACAACAAAGAAGATTAATCTGATTGAATGATGCTGATTCCATTCTTCATAAAGGCTTGATAGATGTGGAAATTTCACCGCCGGCGGATGATAACAAACTTTAGTTCTCCACGAAATACAGAGAGAGAGAGAGAGAGAGAGAGAGAGAGAGAAGAGAGAGAGAGAGAGGAGAGAGAGGAGAGAGAGAGAGAGAGAGAGAGAAGAGTGAGAGAGAGAGAGAGAGAGAGAGAGAGAATGGAGAGAGGGAGGGAGAGAGAGAGAGAGAGATAGGTGTAGAGAAAGAGAGAAAAAGGGAGAGAGAGAGAGAGAGATAGGTGTAGAGAAAGAGAGAGAGACAGAGAGAATGTGTATTGTATAAACATGTGACCGTGACGGGTTCACATGTCAGGCTGAGACACAGACTAGAGTCTCTCCGTCCTGCCAATCCCCACAAACGGCCTAAAAGCGACCGGAATCGACGCAGCAAAGGAAGAGAAACATCCTCGCCGGCGTTCCTCCCGCGACGGCGTCGCCGGCGAGTCTCCCGGAGGCACGACGCACACGCGCACGCGCTACGACATTCTCTTCCAAAACGCGTAAATGGGGTTTAATAAGACTAAAGGGACGCATCACAGGCATGAATTCGAGAAAACGGACGCTAATAATTACAAAATATTCGCACAGATCGCGCCTTGGCGGAGTGCAGGGCGGCCAACAGCTTTTCTTTTTTCATTAATCTCTTTCTTTCTCTCTCTTTCTTTTCATGCTCCCGTGATGCAGGTGAGTAAGGCAAGGAGATCGATCTTATTGGTTTTCTATCAAGGTTTCCTTAGATTTGTGTCGTTCATTCCATTGTTCTGCTTTTTACGTGGGAAAGTTTGCAGCCCTGCCACACTCGTAAAGGAATAAAATTCATCATATCAACAAACACACCATTTCAGATTATAAAACACACGAACTTTTATATGAATGAAATTAACCAACCAACAATTTCCTTGATTTTCAGTCATAAGAGAAAGTAAATAAAAACACTTTACACGCTTTCGAATTCTCTCGTTGCTAGGCGACGGAGACGCTTTAATCCGTTTCCAAGGCAGGACCTTCGGCCGGATGAGTAAAATGCTTCCTTGCCATTTGCAGCCGAGTTTCTAGTCACATTTTGGGGAGGATCGTGTCAGAAACGACCGTTGGAATGTCACTGTCGTTCACAACTGCCATATTCACAGTCGCTCTCAAGATCTTCCATCGTACGTGACAGTTCTGAGTTACAGACATGAGCAATCGATATATTTACGTTAATGTCCTCTGTCTAACGATTGATGTGCATTAACGTGGGTATATCGGAACTTATGCTGTAGATGAAAGTTTAAATTAACAAATATAATAATTACAATTTTGTGGGGGGGAGAAGGGGGAGGGAGAGGAAGGTAGAGAGAAGGGGGAGGGGGAGGAAGGTAGGGAGAGGGAGAGAAGGGGAGGAAGGAGGGAGGGAGAGAAAGGTGGGGAGAGAGGGAGAAGGGGCAACAGGGAGGAAGGGGGGAAAGGGGGAGAAGAGGGAAAGGGAGAAAGGTGGGAAGAGGAGGAGAGGGAGGAAGGTAGGGAGATGGGGAGAGAGAGAGGGAATGAGGGAAGAGAGAGAGAGGGAAGAGAGAGAGAGGGAGAGAGAGAGAGGGAGGAGCGAGAGAGGGAAAAGGGAGAGAAAGAAAGAGATAAATAGATATATAGACAAATGGATAGATAGATAGGTAGGTAGGTAGGTAGGTAGGTAGACAGACAAACAGATAGATAGAGAGAGAGAGAGAGATAAAATGTCAGAAAGTATGAGGCTGCTCCGGCGAGTGCCAGCAAGGGCGTGGTCGACCTTCCTGGCACAGTGCCCGCATCACGATGCCGTGCCCGGCGACGCGGGTTGGGCGCTGATGCCAGGAGCCGAAATCCTCAGTGTGTGGGGCCTAGACAAGTCCCGGAGGAGGAGATGGCTGCGTCTCCTAGTCCTCTGGATCACGCCGGATGCCGCGTTGAAGTCTCCCTTGATAGTGGCAGTGCCTCTCTCTATCTATCTATCTATCTATCTATTTCTGTCTCTCTCTCTCTCTCTCTCTCTCTCTCTCTGTAAGGTTTGCGTTCATGCTGCGAGCCGGAAGGACGCAGCGCCACCCTGCCACCAGTTTGTAAAAGGCTTTGCGTCAGTGGCTGACAGGGGCTCAAAACACACGTAAAGCAATAGTGAACACACGCTACGACCTGGCTTTGGGTAAAAGCGCTGCGCGGGGTCACGCGGTGTCGGGGCAGCGCGCCCGGAGGGCGGCGAAGGCTGACCTTACCGCGCTGGTCGCTGGCGACGAACTCCCTGAGGCCTAGGACATCCTCGGTATAAGTAGTGACCATTCCAGCTGCCGAAAGCGACAGAAGCAGCTGGAGGGGGTATGGGGGGAGCGAGGTGAGGTCACCGGTCCCGCATGCCACACTGTACACACTCTCTCTCTCTCTCTCTCTCTCTCTCTCTCTCTCTCTCTCTCTCTGTCTGTCTCTCTCTATCTCTGTCTCTCTCTGTCTCTGTCTCTCTCTCTCTCTGTTTCTCTTTTTCTCTGTCTCTCTCATTCTCTCTCTCTTTCCCTTTCTCATCATATTAACAATAACCATAGCAATAATGACGATATCAGTAATGATTGCAATAATGCTGCTAATGAGTTCGTAAGTTTTGCTTTGGGCCAACAGCACTGCACTGCATCATAGTTGTCTTGATTTGAGACTAAAGAAAGAAATCGTAACAAAAATGTCTTCTCGAAAAGCCCCTCTTCGCTTGCCTCTCCCCCCCTCTCTTTCTCCCTCTTCACTTGCCTCTCCCCCCTTCTCTCTCTCTCCCTCTTTCCTTCCCTCCCTCCCTCTCACTTCCTCTTTCCTTCCCTCTCTCTCTCTCCCTCTTCCCTTCCCTCTCTCTCCCTCTTCCCTTCCCTCTCCCCTCTCTCCCTCTTTCCTTCCCTCTCTCTCTCCCTCTTTCCTTCCCTCTCTCTCCCTCTTCCCTTCCCTCTCCCCTCTCTCCCTCTTTCCTTCCCGTCCACCGAGGCACTTTCTCGCCGCGTGCCACCAGGGATCAGCACGAGACCCCGAACCCGCCTCCACACCGACGAAGGCAAAGCATTCTTCGCAGATAAGCCCATCCTGCGCATGAGGGGGCGACCAGCGCGACGGCCAGAGAGCTCCCCTCGGGGTCGCCTCCCCTCGGGGTCGCCTCCCCTCAGCATGTCAACTCAAAAGTGCCAGCAGCAGTTTTTCTGGAACTGATGAATATAATCAGAGAAAACTTTATTACTAAAACGTAACAAAGCTTTACACTTTGCAATATTATGCAATTATCATTAGTGTTATGATCATTATCATCATCATCATCTTTATTGTTATGATCATTATCATTATCATCATTATTAGTAGTAGTATCGTTGTTGTTGTTATTATTATTATAACAACAACAATGGAATGGAACATCAACAAAAACATGCAAAATACACAGAACAACCACAAATCAAAACTTCCAGTCAAATCAATTCACGAAAAAAACACTTCAGACCGATAAGGCTCTTCTGAGAACATGCGCTGTGCTGCTTAAGACTGTTTTTTGGACTTCTTCTAATTTTGGATTTCCAGGTATTTGTTCAAGAAACCTTTCTTTATAAGGCCAAGTGCTCCAATAAACAACAGGCAATTTTTTTTATTACGTGACATAAGTATCATTTGGCATCGGTTGGGGTCGGTCGTGGTGTTGTGTTCATTAATTACAACATCCCCCAGGCTCATTAAAAGGGTGTAAATGAGGTCACTGCCACCACCCGATTGGTTACGTTCGGGAACGAGTGTATGTTGTAAGAGGGATGCAATGTTAGAGCAATTGTGGAAAGGAGCAACAGTGGTGTGCGTATGTATGTGTGTGTGAAGTGTAGTTGTGCAAATGAGCCGAAGTGAGGAAGGCGTGGTTGAAATCCCGAGGAGAGGCGTGTGCAGATGCTTCATCTATACTTTAGGGTTTTTGATTGTTTGCCGTTTAGCTTTAGAATAGAATATGTTTTAGGCGTTATTCAGCCTTCCTTCTTACATAGAGTCGGGGACTTATCAAAAGGTATTATAATATTATATATTTATTCTGCAAAACAAAGATAAAACAGGACAAAACGAAATACGGCACAGTAAAACAAACACTAAAACACAAGACAAAAACAGACAAAACAATAAAACACGAGACAAACATTAAAACGAGAACCGCCTTCTCTCACATATAAAAACTGAATCACTTATCTCTCATTGCCGAGACCACCTATCTTGGGCACCACAACCACAGTCCCACCGATCTGCCCTCTTGAAGGGCCGGGGACTTTTCCTTGTCACC
>NC_051396.1:47276521-47286822 GCF_015228065.2 Penaeus monodon
TGCTTGAAGGAGAACGTCATCATCCAAAGGAAATCGTAGCTGATTCAGGAAGACAGTCAGATACCATTGCTGGATATGCGTACCTGATGTTATACTGGTGAGTTTTTAGTGATGTGACTGAGTTCGGGAAGGAGGGAAGCGGGGATGGAGTGAGGGAGAGAGAGAGTGAGAGAAGAGTGAGGAGGGAATTGGGGAGAGAAGGAGGTAAAAAGAGAAGGGGAGAGGTAAAGGAGGGAGAGAGAGAGAGAGAGAGAGAGAGAGAGAGAGAGAGAGAGACAGACAGACAGACAGACAGACAGACAGAAAGAGGAGAGAGGGAGAGGGAGGGAGAGAGAGAAAAAGAAAGAGAAAGAGAAAAAGACAGAGTGAGGGTCAGACATAATCCTCCTCCGTGCCAAGCCTTACCTTAAACCTACCCACCTGTCTTCGCACTACTAATGCTTCCTCCCCCGCGTTCCGCCAACAGGTGTGCCCCGGCCTGCCCAAGACGCGTTCAGGCAAGATCATGCGAAGGATCCTGAGGAAGGTGGCGGCGGGGCAGCCCGAGGAGATGGGCGATATCTCCACCCTCGCCGACCCCTCCGTCGTCGAGGCCATCGTCAGCGCCCACAAGGCTCTGAACACTCCTTGACACGTCAACCACCCCACGTTCCTTTATCCGTAGCAATCCCCTCTTTGTCCTTAACAATCCACACTTTATCACATTCCTCTCTGTCTCTCTCTCTCTTCCCTCTCTTATCAACGCGGCGTTATCTCTTCTTGCACTTTAGTTTCCCCGTCGTTTACAAGCAGACGTTCACCGACGATAAGCAATCACTCGTTCCCGACGCTTCTTATCGTGCTATCGCCGATCTGTCTGAAGAGGAAGTTTGCAGAGAGAGAGAGAGAGAGAGAGAGAGAGAGAGAGAGAGAGAGAGAGAGAGAGAGAGAGAGAGAGAGAGAGAATAAAGGAAGAAAGAGAAAGAGAGGGAAAAAGAGAGAGAGGAACGTCTGTGCTTCTCTGCCCCCGCCGCCTCGGTGCTTCTCGGACCCCAAGTGGTAAAAGGTTTCTGCACTTGTTAGGTGAATTTATTTGTTATTTGTATAGTTTAAATAGATTTACAGAAACTGTTGTTGTCATTTTTTGGAATATTTTCATTTTACCCCCTAATTGATGGAGAAGATGTTACATATTCAAACAATCACAATTAATTGCTTTACATAACTCTGCGCACTTTCATTCTTAATCCCTATTTCTAAGAAAGATTACGATAAGGGTTTTCCTGCATGTGTAGTAATCCAGATTTTGAAGAGGTAGAGCCCTCGACCGCAATGTGATCTTGACCAAGAGCCGGACGCTGGACCTACGTGTACTTAACTGTAAAAATATTCTGATGAAGTGGCTTCGGACAGGAGATCATTGGTACCTTTTGATATTCGGTATTGTTATTAAAGAATTTTTTGAAAAATGCGATGGTCTAATCAAGTGATATATACATTTTGATTTGTATTTATATATTTATATTATATATTTAATTCATATATTTGATTTATGGATTTACATATTAATCGTGATTTCGTCTCGTGTCATAAGACCTTTTTTTGTTCAGTTTTTGAAAGGAGGAATTTAATTTTACGTAACAAAGAAATGACACACACTTTAAATACCCTATAGAATTCAGGGAAGAATTCTACTGTGAACATCTACCCCTTTTAGTTGAAAACCTGTTGAGGGCCATTGGTTAACTACATGTGCATGAAGGTCTACTCATGTGCTCACCCAGCCTCTTCGACTTGCAAATTATAATTTTGCATTAAATCAGGAACTGGCGAACTCTTCGACTTGCAAATAATAGTTTTGTATTAAATCAGGAACTTGTGTGATCGAAAAGTCCAGAATAATGTGGCTCAAACTCCGGTCTGGTATGTCTTCTGAACTCCGAGATCAAGAGCACATCACTAGGCTACAGTGTGACAAGAGTGTCCCCTTTTAAAGGTATGAGGAGACGTGGATACTCCTGCAGGTTATGGGACAAATTGAGAGAGAGAGAGAGAGAGAGAGGGAAGAAAGCTGGAGAGAGAGAGAGAGAGAGAGAGAGAGAGAGAGAGAGAGAGAGAGAGAGAGACGAGAGAACGAGAGAGAGAGAGAGAGAGAGAGGGGGGGGGAAAGAAAGTTGGAGAGAGAGAGAGAGAGAGAGAGAGAGAGAGAGAGAGGAGGGAGGGAGAGAGAGAGAGAAAGAGAGAGCGAGGAGAGAGAGAGAGAGAGAGAGAGAGAGAGAGAGAGAGAGAGAGAGAGAGAGAGAGAGAGAGAGAGAGAGAGGGGGGGGGGAGGGAGGGAGAGTGATAGGGGGAAAGAAAGTTGGAGAGAGAGAGAGAGGGAGGGAGGGAGGGAGGGGGATAGAAAATTGGAGAGAGAGAGAAAGAGAGAGCGAGAGAGAGAGAGAGAGAGAGAGAGAGAGAGAGAGAGATCATTTTTATTTGCTCCATATCTTCATTACGTTCTACGTGTGACTGCGTGAGCTGCAGTGGTGAGCGTAATCGATCACGTCGATTGCAGCGTGAAATTTCTCAGTATTCGATTATAACTTCCAGTAATCGGTTACCAAAAGATTACTCCCAGAGACAGGGTTAAACTGATTACCGTCTCAGCATATTTCAACCCAACACAATTCACCATGACTTTTTTTTTTTGGTTGTACTCTACAAGGTGGTGCGTGTTATTCCCTGCACGAATGTTTGGTTATGAATTAATGATTTTCTTTTATTTATTGATAACACACAGACTACACGAAAAACCGTAAATGTATACCTTGCTCTCTACTAATATACCACAGCACAATCCATCCCCAGGTGAAAGTAATCGAAAAGTAACCGATTACTCAGACCAAAAGTAATCAAAGGAATCGACAGCATAAAAAAAATTAGCATCGCCATCACGAGTGAGCTGTATAGCTGTTTATTCACGCAACACAATCTCCATGAAAAAAAAAGCGTACACCATTTGTTCTAATTCTCAATACATAAAAAAACATATCTTTTTTTTTATCACATGGCGTTCTAATTATTCATGCTGGCCCTGAAATTCAGTTTAAGGGTGAAAATTCCCCTTTTGTGATCTCGCGAATAACCTCTAAGTATTAGGGAGCCACTCGTTCCTCCTTCCCTTAGAATGAAACCATCTTTCTGTTTCCTTAATATTCCTATCATTTCATTAATATTCGTATTATCTCCCTAATATTCCTATTACTTCCTTAATATTCCCATCATTTCCTTAATATTCCTATCATTTCATCAATATTCCTATCATTTCCTTAATATTCCTATCATTTCATTAATATTCCTATCATTTCATCAATATTCCTATCATTTCCTTAATATTCCTATCACTTCCTTAATATTCCTATCACTTCCTTAATATTCCTATCACTTCCTTAATATTCCCATCATTTCCTTAATATTCCTATCACTTCCTTAATATTCCTATCACTTCCTTAATATTCCTATCACTTCCTTAATATTCCTATCACTTCCTTAATATTCCTATCACTTCATCAATATTCCTATCATTTCCTTAATATTCCTATCATTTCATTAATATTCCTATCATTTCATCAATATTCCTATCATTTCCTTAATATTCCTATCATTTCATCAATATTCCTATCATTTCATCAATATTCCTATCATTTCCTTAATATTCCTATCATTTCATTAATATTCCCATCACTTCCTTAATATTCCTATCACTTCATTAATATTCCTATCATTTCATTAATATTCCTATCATTTCATTAATATTCCCATCATTTCCTTAATATTCCTATCACTTCCTTAATATTCCTATCATTTCCTTAATATTCCTATCATTTCCTTAATATTCCTATCACTTCCTTAATATTCCTATCATTTCCTTAATATTCCTATCACTTCCTTAATATTCCTATCACTTCCTTAATATTCCTATCAATTCCTTAATATTCCTATCATTTCCTTAATATTCCCATCATTTCCTTAATATTCCTATCATTTCCTTAATAATCCGATTGACTTCGACGTCCCTTCAATGGATGCCACTTAATCCTGAACAACGTATAATTTTCGAAAGATAAAGAATCCGAGATCTCTGTATTTCACGACGTTATGGAGGCCTGAGAGGTTTCTTTCATGGCGTCGACTATTTTTCTCTCTTTTGATGTTTTTTGTTTTGTTTGATACTTTCTTGACTGTTTTATCTGCAGCCACTCTACACACACACACACACACACACACACACACACACACACACACACACACTTACACGTATGTGTGTGTGTGTGCAGAGAGAGGGAGAGACAGATTAAAGTTACAACAGCATAATTAGGTAAGGAACACCAGAATCAAAGGAAACGGAGTGCAAGTGATCTGAAGTACACAAACATTAAGCATGGTTTCGTATGAAGCTGGCTGAAAAAAAAATAAAATTAAAAAAACTCATTAAAAGATAAATGCCGTAAAGATAAGAAATAAAATCACGAGAGAAAAAAAAAAGTTCAAATCAAAATAAATGCTTTAACTACATCAAGAAAATCCACGTCGATTCGCCCAACACTACACTGCATCGCGCTTTTTACACCATTTTGAGGAAAGCTAGAAAAAATTATCAATAATTCGTATTATTAATAATAATAATAATACGAAAAATTATAAACTGATTCGAATTACTTCGGAACAATATTATCTCAGTGGGAATATTTAGGTAAGATAAAAACAGAAAAATACAGAGAGAGAGAGAGAGAGAGAGAGAGAGAGAGAGAGAGAGAGAGAGAGAGAGAAAAAGAGAGAGAGAGAGAGAGAGCCAGGAAAGAGAGAGACAGAGAAAGTGAGAGGCAAACAGACAGAATAACAGACGGTAAATCTATAAGGAAGACCCACCTGTGAAATCGCCTGTCCCCCGCACGTCAAAACCCACTTAGAAACAGGCCTACATATCGGGCAAAGATTCAAAAGCCTAAAACTCGCGATCGCGTTGGCAAACGCCTCCGGATACCCTTTAATACAAACTACTTTTAAATATAAACTACTTTTAAAAGGAACGTGAGCATAAAGGGAAATCATATCATAACAACCAAGTCATTTCCCGGAAAAAAAGAAAAACTGAACCCGAACCATTTTTTATTTTTATTTTTTTTTTATTTTTATAACTCTTTGTCTTTATAAGTTGACAATATATTAGCATATGTTATATGCATAAAGTTCAAATTATATTTAATAGTTAATATATATTTAAAATTTAATTTTTATTAATTTATCATTATTTTAATCAATTTATTATATATTTCAGTTATTATTATCATTATTATTATTGTTTTTATACTCATTTTTATTATTTTTATATTATTATTATTACAAATTAATTATTATTATTATTAATTATTTTATTCTTTTTCTTATTCTTATTATCAATTATTATTATTATTATTATTATTTCATTATTATCATTATTATTTTATTATTTTATTTCTTTATTTTTATTTCATTATTATTATATTATATTATTATTATTATTAATTTTATTATCTTTATTATATTATTATTTTATATTTTATTATTTTTATCATTATTCTATTCATTCTTATTCTTATTTTTATTTTATTTTATTTATCATTTTTTATTATAATTATTATTATTATTTTACAGAAACAAAAACGCAGCCGGGTGCTCCATCCTTCGCGGCGAGGGAGCTGCAGGAAAGGCGCTGTTTATAAACTTAAACAGTTTTACGAAACAACAAAAGAACCGCAAATGATGACTTGTGTGGGAGGAGCTACCTGGGAGGAGAGACTACTGTAGCATCGTCAGTCAGTCATCACAGGCGGTTAAGGGGGAGGGGGTAGACTCCCGGGCAGGTAGGGAAAACTACGCGAGCGATTTCACTCTTTGAAGCGGGGGAGGCGGATGTGTGTGCGTGTGTTGTGTGATTTGTTGACAGTTTAAGGTTTGGTCGATGCTGAAGGTTCGGTGTGCAGGTAGGTGTCGTGTTGATGTAGAAGGGTATTTAACGCTTTTTGTTCTGTTTTATCTATTTATTTATTTTATCGGTGTTCATCTGTGTGGTATCGTGTCCATCTTGTACGTTCTTCAGAAACTAGAGAAAAAAAACTATTTGCGGTTAGTGCAACAGCATCAAATTTTTTTTTTTCTCTTTTAAAAACAAAAGGAAAATGTCCTTAGAAAAGGGAAAAGCAACCACGATTTTTTTTTGGAATTCATAAATCTATAATCTATAATACAACGCCCTAAATATAGTGGCAAAGATTACAAGTACAAACATTAACACAAACACACCAAAGTTTAGTAAAAAAAGATACATGGTGACATAAAGCTTTTTAAATTTAAGGGAAGCAATCATTTTGTACTAATGATCAATAATTAAACATGGGAAATACTAAACACATGATTTAGTCCATGGGAACAATTTAAACTCTTAACAATTTATTTCCGCGGACATTTAATATCTTCTTGATATATATTTGGAGCGAATACTGCTCCCCTTATAAAGATAATCTCACGAAAAGCAAATATCAGGTGAAAAGATTCTCTCAAATTTTAAACTAAAAACTTCTAAATATTTTTTGATTGTGTATCTATACTTGGGTAAAATCAACATTCCCCTTGATAGTGTAAAAAAATGTTAGAAAAAAAGGCTTTACCTAAAAGGGTTGATATACCGGTTTCGACCATATCTTCGCCAGAAAATGGTCAAATAATCTCTGTGGGCTGTGGAGATATTCATCCTCATTCATACTTTTAATTTTTCATGCATCGCAATGGGCACTGCATCACCTTGTACAAATCCCTACCCAAAATAATGGGAAAATAAAAACCAAAAGACAAGCCTTGGAAAAAAAAAGAAAAAAAAATTGCCAAATGACCTTTTTTATGACCCGGTATATAAAAAATCTACCTAGATACTTCGCCTATAAAACACCCCCGCCCGAAGCATAACACCATATTCTACAACGCAATGCATTTACACCTATCAACCTCTCTCTATCACTTAAACAGTCACCCTATGTCCATCACGTTTCCCAGCAAAAACAGGTAATGAAAGTTTTTATTTAAAAGTTGACCCCAAAAGGGAAGGGGAAAGCGGGGGGGCCAAGAGACTCCACAACCGCTGGCCAATGTTCGCTTCCCCCATAATCTCCATGTGGATGTGGACACGCGAGCAGTCTTACGACGGGGGAATTTGACGGCGTCTGTTTTTTTCTGTCGTCTGGTTTATTGTTACACCCTTTTTGATATAATCTAAAAGGTATAATATATAATCAAATGTTTGTGTGGGTAGGTAGGGATAAGTATATATGGGTCTGTTTTGTTTTATCTGTTATTAGTTTTCTCTGTGTTTACTTTTTTTTTTTTCATCTTCGAGAACATTACGTTTTTAAAAAAGGGGAATTTTGGTTTAATCAGGTATAACTACTGCAGTACTTTTACCGAACCCATTCAAGCGGAAAAACCCAAATACTTGTTGATGTATGTTTTATGGAACTCTGTCTGGCCGAGACGTTAAAACACAAAATTCCCCTCACCGCGTCCCCCTCCGGCCTAACCTGAAGGGACGCCAATGAAACCCTCTGTCGCAGGTACCAAGAATTCCTCTCTATTTGCACTTTCGCATTCATTACGTGAAAGTGAGAGTGAGAAAAAAAAGCTGTCTCGCGGTGACCGTCTTGGCTGAGGGTCTTGCCGAGTGAGCCTGTCCGTTTCGTGTGGGAGATTTAACCCTAACGCTGACAGGTGGAAAACAGATCGATACTTTTTAAGGGGGATTTCTCCACTATTGTTACCCGTTAGGTGCTGGGATTTCTATTTATTTTGGTGTTTTTTTGGTATGGGCCGCCCGTTTTGGGGGGTGACGACCGGTTTTTAATCGAGTACTGGGCCCCCTCCCGTCACTCTTCCATTCGGTGCCTTTTACTCTTTAACAGAATGTATAGAACCTTTCCCCTCTCCCCTTTTACGCATTTCCCTGTACTACGTTATTTTCCTTTTTGATATTGTCTTCAAAAAAATGAGGACCGACTTGGCGATGAAGTGGGGGTTTGTGTGGTCTAGGGAAGGAGAGTTTTTAAAAGGAGGGGAGAACGGGGGGGGTGATGAATAGCTATATGCACGTGCAAAATTTCCGGTGATTAGGAAAACACAGCTGTGAATTAATGTACCTTTCGCACCAGATGAAAAGTCAGCGCTTTAAAGTATAACATTATGCTGTAGAGGACTGGGATCCGCGGCATTGTTCTTTGGGCTGCTTGAGAACGCGAATGAAAACACAACACACCCCACCACACACCACAACACACACACCCACACACACACCACACGCCGCATACACATATACGCACGCACGCACACTCACAAACACTGTATATGCATAAACATGTACGCATACAAATACACACTAATAATGTGTGTGTGTGCGTGTGTGTGCGTGCGTGCGTGTGTGTGCGTGCGTGCATGCGTGTGTGTGTGTGTGCGTGCGTGCGTGCGTGTGTGTGTGTGTTGGTGTGTGTGTGGTGTGTGTGTGTGTGTGTGTGTGTGTGTGTGTGTGTTTGTGTGTGTGTTTGTTAACATCTTGAAAGTTTACGAAATATCAAGCAGAATTCGAGTTATTGGTCTTGAAAGAAATTATACAGGGAAAGACCACATGCATTCACCCAGATATAAGACTGTCCGACAAGAGTATATATATATACGAAATTGCAGCCATCACCTCTTCAGAACTTTCCCATGCCTTTCAACAAAATTGCCCAAGTTTTGGTGACATTTCATACCTTCAAGCACAGTATAACACATATGCATGAATTTTTTCATCCCGATTAGTCTGAATCTTGCATCCTCATTATAATCATTACCTGAACATTTTTTTTTCTACTAACACAGGCAGAATAGCCGCTATTACAAAATACATAATAGCTATTGTCTCCGGGAAATGGAAAACGCCGCAAGATTTCCCTCGGGTCCAAACGCGTCGGGAACTCGTGGCCCGAGGCTTCTTTCGCTGGTACGTTCGCTGGGAAACATTCGTCCTGATGCTTAAAAAAGGGATGTTCTTAAAAGGTGACGTTTTCGCCGGTGGGGTTTTACGAAAGGGCTTTTTTTTTACCCCATGTAATAAAGTGTATAAAATATTGTGTGTTATATATGGTGTGTGTGGTGTGTGTGTATATTATTATATATATATAATTATATATATTATATATATAAATAAATTTTATTTATATAAATATATATATAATTTTATATATATAATATATATATATGTATCTATTATGTAGTATGATGTTCTATCTACTATCTATCTATCTTTTATCTATCTATCTATCTATTATATATATTATATATATATTATATTAATATTATATATGTTGTGTGTGTGTGTGTGTGTGTGGGTGTGTGTTTTGTTGTGGGGTGTGGTGGTGGTGTGGTGGTGTGTGTGTGTGTGTGTGGTGGTATTATATATATATTTTATAATATTATAATATTTTATTTATTTATATTATGTATCTATGTATGTATGTATGTATGTATCTATCTATCTATCTATCATCTATCTATCTTATTAAATATAATAATTATTATTATAGTAATAGATAGATAGATGATAGATAGATACATACATACAACTACATAGATACATATATATATATATAATAATATATATATATATTATATAATATATATATAATAATACACACACCACCACCAAAAACACACCAACAACACTTCCCCACACCACACACACCACACCCAAAAAACACACACACCACACACACACACACACACCAATTATATATATATATATATTATATATAAATTAATTTTATATTTTATTGATAGAAGATAGATAAAAAGTAGATAGATAGAAGTAGATACAACATAAATCATCATAATACATATATATATATATAATATATAATATTAATATAATTATATATATATATATATATATTATATATATATATATATATATAATATATATAATATTTTATACCACACACACACCCCACAAACATAATAACACAATATAATTATACACATTTATATACATGGGTGTAGGAAAAAAGTCCTTCGTAAAAATCCCACCGGCGAAAACGTCACCGGTAAGAACATCCCTTTCTTAAGCATCAGGACGAATGTTTCCCAGCGAACGTACCAGCGAAAGAAGCCTCGGGCCACGAGTTCCCGACGCGTTTGGACCCGAGGGAAATCTTGCGGCGTTTTCCATTTCCGGAGACAATAGCTATTATGTATTTTGTAATAGCGGGGTATTCTGCTTGTGT
>NC_051396.1:47286922-47294422 GCF_015228065.2 Penaeus monodon
TAATAATAATAATAATGATCATGATAATAATAATAATAACAGTAACAACAACAACAACAGCAACAACAATAATGATAATAATAATAATAATAATAATATTATTATTATTATTATTATTATTATTATTATTATTATTATTATTATTATTATTATTTTTATTATTATTATTATTATTATTATTATTGTAGCGGGGCGTAGCCCCAGTAGACTTCAATATGTCTGGTTGAGTTCGGCCTCAACCGAGAATATAGATTTTATTTGGGAAAAGATTCGTCTGCAGTGAACAGATGTAAGGTTCCAGGCCTACGGCACGCTGCCACCACCCGATTAGTAGGTTCGGGAACCGTGTGTGTTGTGTATGGGGGTGTGAATGCTATATGAAAGAAGGGTGGAAGGAAAGTACAGGATGTATGTGCTGAATGTTGGATGTGTAAGTGTGTAAATGTGAAAAGGGAGATAGCGTAGGCTGAGCGTCTGCGTGGATGTGCTTGGAAGAAAAATGCAAGATCATAAAATTCTTCCTCTTCCCTTCAGTTTGAGCATCCCCCTGCTGGAAGTGGGAACCCAGGTATAGCAAAGTTATGGTCTGTTCTAGAGTATCAGCTTAATATACTCCGATTCATCTAGCCTTCTTACAGCCTTTCAGGGGTTGCGAGATAGAGTAACCAGCAATGTGCTGTTAAGGAGACCCGAGCCCAAGAGAGTTTCAAGCATTCAGCCTTAGTCTGAACCAGAACTTAAGATGTAAATATCATTTGTTCATTTGACTGGGACCGAGTGAAAGCTCTACGATAGTATGATATTTATTTATTGAGCAAATCGCACTCATTAGAGAGGTCTACAGGAATTCAGTCATGGGAAATGTTTATAGATGCGTACATCACCAATTTGATCACAGCGGGGTGCACGTGAAAACCACACCAGATATACTTAGAAATGACACAGTGTATTTTCACTCCTAAGTTGGCGTCCCAACTCCTTAAGTATTTTTAAACAGAGTGTTAGCACGAACACATACCAATCCTAATATGAACAAGTTAATCTCCAACCCCAAATGGAGATTAACTGTGAAAAAAAACTAGTGCTGATAAACTCTGCATAAAAACACTTGTGTAAACGATAAAATAAATATTTAGAAATATCATGTAAGAGACATAATTTAGAGTCGAAGGCCAAAATAGAAGAAAATAACGCCAAAGGGGACCACAAGAGCACGGACTGCCCGACAACCCACAAGGTCGGGCAGGTATCAAGACAAAGTAAAAGAAAGTAAAAAGTAAAATGGCCCTGAAATTATTATGGGCGAGACTTAATGAAATAAACCTTCCTCCCACGAGGTACGGATCCTCGACCTGAGGGAAGGAAACTAAGTATTGACTTAGTTTAAAATCAAGGAATGGCACACTGGAGGTACGGATCCTCAAGCAGTGTACCTTCTGTGTGAAGTGGTCCTTCGGTACTCTGACACTTTGAATTCACCAAATGCCGCTTTGGGACAGAGAAAGAGTACACCCCACAGATGGTGATGAAGCGTGTCACACGCCAAAGTCCAAAAGAGACCAGGTGTCTCCTACACACAACCACTAAATACTTAGGCTTTGCGGAGGCAAACTCGGCAAGTCCTGGCGCGAAGCGAGGTAAATCCAAAGAAGTAAATCCAAAGCGAGCACACGAAAACACCGAGAACGGGACCACAGTACACACAGAAGTCAGGACCGAACTGTCTTCCCCTCACAAAACTAGGGGTATTTATACCCGAAAAAGACCCTCAGGCCATGCCCCAGGCATGGCGCGAAAAGAAGAAGATATGCAAAATAAGAGTTGGACTACCAACCCGATAGTCCGGCAGTCCAAACAAGCCAACGACCCAAACAACCGTGAAAAGAGAGGGAGAGAAAAAAACACTATCAAACGACCATTACTCCCTTCAGGGGCTATTGTGACACTTTGGAAGGAAAGGATACATAGGAAAACTGGTAATGTACAATTTACGCGAAAACTGTACATTTCGGGCTGTAACTATCTACGGTATGGGACTTGGGAAATAAATAAATCTTATTTTTCTCGGAGACTTCAACACCATCCAAGTAACGAGACTTGGTTTAAAATACGTTCTTTGGTTATTTTTATAACCATGTTCATATTATTTCTTAACACTGCCTGCCTCGTTGGTGGAAGCGGAGCCCGGGATTGATTGATTATCTAAAATTATCTGCCGCGTCAACAGCTAAGGTCATTAGCGGCGAATACCTTGTTAACTAGAAATATTAAAATGTTTAAAACTTTAAAAATTATCAATAAATATCTTACAAATAATAAATAGATTAAAAATTCAAAACATAAATATTATGCTCTAAGTGCATAAAATGATTGCATAAACATTATGCATAATTAAATTTTATTGAAAATATTAGTCTCCCTAAGGAAATTAATAAGACCCTCTATGTCACAATCCTCCCCCAATACACTTTTCAGTGTATATGGGGGAGACAAGTACATACGTCTTTGGTCTGAAAATGTTGCACATCTTTCCACTACATGTGCGATCGTTAATGGCTCTTGGCATCCTTCACAAAGTGCTTCATTTTTAGCCATCATTGGCCCATGAGTCAGTCTTGTGTGCCCGATTCTTAGTCTTGTTAATACAACTTCCACTTTTCGGTTGGGATGGATGCTAGTCGCCCAACTGCCAAGGTCATCTCTAATGTCTCGCAGTTTGTTTCTGGAGGTATGCCTCCATTGTTCCCTCCATTTATCACGAAGACAACTTCTGATGCTGGGTTTCAGGTCGGTGTGTGGGAGAGGAAAACGAGCATCACAAGGCTGAGCGGCAGCTGCCTTTGCCTTCTGATCAGCTCGCTCATTCCCACTGATACCAACATGCGCTGGCACCCAACATAGAGTTATCTTTTTACGTGTTGACATCAGTGCAAGCCAATCTTGAACCTCCCTCACTAATGGATGTGATGAGTTTAAGCTCTTGATTGCTTGTAAGGCACTACGAGAGTCACAATATATCACAACAGAATGGTTCGTAAGATCTCTAGTCATCTTAACTGCTGCAAGGATGGCATGTAACTCTGCAGTGAAGATCGAGGCTGCTAGAGAAAGACTGCCAGATGCAGTCTTCCTTCTGCTCACTGCTGCAAAACCCACGCCATTTTCAGATTTCGAACCATCTGTATAAATTGCATCTGATTCCTGGTATTTAGAAATGTGCTGAAGAAATTTCTCTCGGACTTCTGCTTCGGATCTCTCCCATTTCCCAATTCCGACTAAATCCAGCTCGACTTGATTAGTCCAAGGTGGAAATTGGGGAATTCCAACAGCCAGAACCTTAGAGAGATTTAAATTAAGATCTTCCACAAGATTCCTCATTCCCCTACCATAGGATCGGCTATCCTCAAGGGGGTTGAAAACCAATCTGGATGTAGGAGATCCTGGAATCCTTTGTAGTCTCGTGTAGTAAATCAGATTCATGTATTCTCGGTGTAATGAAAGAGGTGGTTCTCCACTCTCAGCATACACACTGGAAATCAGGTGAAGACCTGAAAGCCCCAGTACAGATTCTGAGAGCTTCATTATGAACCGAGTCTAACATCCGTAGAACAGTGGGAGTTGCAGATGAATAAGCTTCACATCCATAATCAAGCTTACTACGAATAAGCGCTCGTTAAAGCCGTAGAAGCGTTGTGCGGTCTGCACCCCAAGATAGATGTGAAAGAACCCGTAAAATACTAAGTGCTTTTGTAGCCTTCACTTTTAACTGTTTGATGTGAGGCACCCATGTAAGTCTTGAGTCAAAAATTAGACCTCTTCACCTCTTGGACAAATTGCAGTGGGTTTGCTCCTAAATAGAGGGAAGGATGGAATTTTCCTCGTTTGTGGAAATGCATAGCCATGGTCTTGCTTGGGGAAAATTTGAAGCCATGATATGTTGTCCACTGTACAACCTGATTTACTGCAGCCTGCATGTGTCCTTGCACATTCTGTAAGCTTCCTCCTGAGCAGTACAGTGTAAAGTCGTCCACATACAGATTACATGAGACAGAACTTGGAACAACCTTTACAATGTCATTTATAACAATGGCAAACAGGGTCACACTTAAGACACTCCCTTGTGGGACAACTTCCAGCTGATCTTCCAGGTTAGAGAAACTGTTTCCCACCCGAACTTTAAATTTCCTGTTAGCAAGGAAGTTTTGTATGAAGGTAGGTAATGCTCCTCTTAAACCAATGTCATACAACTTCTTGAGAATGCCATGCTTCCAAGTCGTATCATAAGCTTTTTCAAGGTCAAAGAAGACTGCTAACATGTGACGTCGCTGTGCGAAGGAATTCTGTATAGCCGTTTCCATCCTTACAAGTGCATCTGTGGTCGATCTCAATCTTCTAAACCCATATTGATATGGAGTCAGCACGTTTTCCTTTTCTAGCAGCCATGTCAACCTGAAGTTTACCATTTTCTCCATCAGCTTGCAGATGCAACTGGTGAGGGAAATTGGTCTGTAATTTCCTGGTGTGGAAGCATCCTTGCCAGGTTTAGGGACAGGAATGATTATAGCCTCTTTCCATGTAGATGGCACTGTACCCTCCCTATATATCCTATTGAATAGGTCCAACAAGAACTTCTGGGATCTCTCTGGCAAGTGAGATATCATTTGATATGGAATATCGTCACTTCCTGGGGCAGTCTTACGGCAGAGCTACAAAGCAGAGTCCATCTCCTTGCGCAAAAATGGCAAGTTGTATGGAAGTTCTGCTGCAGTCCTACTGAAGAATGACACTGGGTGTTGTTCTTGTTCCGCCCGAAAAGTGAATCGAGCAGTGTAAGATGCTCCAGAGGAGCCATGGATTTAGCTAGCTCATTAGCAACATCTTTTTTATCTGTGATGATTATGCCATCAATCTTCAAAGCAGGTGGTGACAGTGATGTGCTCTTTCCAGCGATCTTACGCACCTTGTCCCATACCCATGCTAAGGGGATTCCAGAGTTAATCAAGGAGACATACTATCTCCATGACGTCCGTCTGGCCTCCTTTAGCACTCGCCTGGCCTTGGCTCGGGTCTTTTTGTAATGGATCAAGGTTACATCACTGGGGCGTCGTTTCAACTGCCTTAATGCAGCTTTTCTTGCTCTGACAGCTTGTTGGCATTCATCAGACCACCATGGTACCGGAGGTCGACGGTAATGCCCACTACTTTTGGGAATGGATGCTTCTGCTGCAAGGTGAATTCGTGATGTGAAGTGATTAACAGCATCTTGAACACACTGGAAATCATTCACAGATCCTTGCAATACTGCAGTTGATCTAAAAAGATTCCAGTCCGCATGTTCAAGTCGCCATCTCTGCACTCCATTGGCTGGAATACCATTCACCTCCTCCAAAAGTATTGGAAAATGGTCGCTTCCATGTAAGTCTTCCATAACCTGCCAAGTGAAATTCATCTGTGAATCAGGTGAGACAATTGACAGGTCTATATTGGAGAATGTCCCAGTTTGAATTTGGAAATGTGTGGGAGTGTCACTGTTCAGTAAAACTGCATCTACTCTTAAGAACAAGGACTCCAAGGCCCTTCCTCGAGGGTTGCACAAGTGTCTCCCCAGAGGTGATGTCGACCATTGAAATCTCAAGAGTAGAAATGGATGTGGCAACTGCTCAAGTAGATTTTCCAAATCATTAATGTTGAGATTATGTGGAGGAAGGTAGATAGATGCAACAGTGTAAGGTCGTGTCAAGCCTATTCTCACAGCCTTCACCTGCAGTGTTGTCTGCAGGTGGATGGCCTGGAAAGGAATATCCTGACACACCAGTACTGCTACTCCTCCATGAGGTCCATTGTCAAAAGTCCCATAATGGGCTTGAATTTGGAATCCTCTCAGGAAAATGGGACGATTTTCCCTGGTCATAATCTCTTGTAGGCATACACAAACTGGGTTCCATGAAGCTATCAGATGTTGCAGTTCTTCCCATTTTGCATGAATTCCCTGACAGTTCCATTGGATTAGGGTATCCAGTTCTTTAAACTATTTTTTCATAAGGTGTTTGGCAGCACCTGTGGTCAAGGTTTGCCCTATACCTTTAGGCTGTCCCTTTCCAGGATCTTGGGAGAATCTTTTGAGGGGTTGTTTACCCGTGGAACTAGTTTCCACAGGCTTCCTTTTGACAGGCTCAGGATTTCTTTGCCTGGGCAAAGAACGGACCTGAGCCTTTGCTTCAGGGGCATTCTGCCTAGCAGCAGAGGCCCCTGTAGATGTGGTGGCAGCTGGAGCTGTCACCGTTGAGACCCCTGGAGCCCTTCCTGACGGCTCCAAAGACCCCACCTTGAAATGAGTCTTTTGAACAGACTCAGGATTCCTTTGCCTGGGCAAAGGGCAAACCCGAGCCTTTGCTTCAGGGGCATTCTGCCTAGCAGCAGAGGCCCCTGTGGATATGGTGGCAGCTGGGGCTGTCACCATTGAGGCCTCTGGAGCCTCACCTGATGGCTCCAAAGACCTTACTTTGGGAGAAGGAGTCTCCTCAATAGACCCCTCACTCCTACTCCGTTTCTGGTGGAATTCACCAGAGGCAGTTTCAGCAATTGGGGACTGAGGTTTGAAAGAAGTGGCAGAGTGTGTGGTGTAAGAAGTATTGGAGGGCAAGGGTTGGTGGGAAGGAGGATGAGCCAGAACCGAAGCAAAGGATTTACCTGTCTGTGCAAACAGCACACGGGCACGTCGCTTTGCCTCTGGAAAACTAACTTTCTCCTTGCTCCTTATTATCAATACTTCTTTCTCAAATTTGTACCTTTTACACTGCTTTGAAGAAGCTTCATGAGCTTCTTTGCAGTGGTAACAGCATATTGAACCTGGACAGTTGTCATCTCCTTGATGACCTGTCGTACCACACTTTACACATATTCTTGCTTGTCCATTTTCCTTAAAACGGCAAGAGTTGGCTCCATGCCCATAACCCTGGCAGTGGAAGCACAGTATAGGGTTGGGCACATATGGCTTTACCTTGAGGTGGTACCATGCCAACTTAACTGATTCTGGAAGGACCAACGTATTAAAAGTTAGAAGGAGAGCTGGTGTAGACTGTTCCAAACCGTCAACTTTCTTCTTAAAACGTTTTACTGCCACTACATTAAAATTCTCTAGTTCCTCTAACAGTTTCTCTTCAGAATACCTCATCAGGTCTCGGGAAAAGACAATTCCCTTACACTGATTGAGGGTTTTGTGAGGAGAACATGAAACTTGAGCCCCAGGAATGTTGCATATCGCACTCAGACGGTCACTCTCATCTGGTGACGAAACCTCAACTATCAGGCTACCATCTCGCTGTGGGGTGATGCGAGGATCACGTTGACATACCTCAACTATTTTCCTATGTACTTCAAAAATATCAAGATCCATGATTGATACACCATCAATGGTCTTCACTACTAGGTACTTACTATATGAAATGCTTTCATATTTACCAGGTAAGATTTCCTTAGTGGATTGAGGAGGACTTTTCC
>NC_051396.1:47301922-47309422 GCF_015228065.2 Penaeus monodon
TACGCTTCCTGCCGAAGACACGACGGAGGAGCTTCCTGCCGAGGACGCGACGGAGGAGCTTCCTGCCGAGGACGCGACGGAGGAGCTTCCTGCCGAGGACGCGACGGAGGAGCTTCCTGCCGAGGACGCGACGGAGGAGCTTCCTGCCGAGGACGCTCATTCTCCCTCTCTCCTCATCTTTCTCCCTCTCCCTTTCTCCGTGTCCCCACTTTCCCCTCTCTTCACCTTTCTCGTTTTCCCCTTCTCCCCCTCTCCTCACTTTTCTCCCTCTCCTCACCTCCCTCTCTCTTCCTCCCACTTTCCCCACCATTCTCCCTCTCTTCACTATCTCGCTCTCCCCTTCTCCCCCTCTCGTCACTTTCCTTCCTCTGCTCCCTCTACCCACCTTCCTCCCTCTCTTCCCCTCCCCACCTTTCTACCTCTCCTCCCTCTCCCACTTCCCCATGTCTCCCCACCTTTCTCCTCTCCCCTTCTCCTCTCCCCACCTTTCTCCCTTTCTCCCTCTCCCCACCTTTCTCGCTCTCCGCCCTCTCCCCACCTTTCTCCCTCTCCTCCCTCTCCCCACCTTTCTCCCTCTCCGTCCTCTCCCCACCTTTCTCCCTCTCCGTCCTCTCCCCACCTTTCTCCCTCTCCGTCCTCTCCCCACCTTTCTCCCTCTCCTCCCTCTCCCCACCTTCCTCACCTTTCCCCTTCTCTTCCTTTCCCCACCTTCCTCCCTGCCTGCCGAGGACGCCACGGAGGAGCTTCCTGCCGAGGCCGTGACGGAGGAGCTTCCTGCCGAGGACGCGACAGGAGGAGCTTCCTGCCGAGGACGCGACGGAGGAGCTTCCTGCCGAGGACGCGACAGAGGAGCTTCCTGCCGAGGACGCGACGGAGGAGCTTCCTGCCGAGGACGCCACGGAGGAGCTTCCTGCCGAGGACGCCCCTTCTCCCTCTCTCCTCATCTTTCTCCCTCTCCCCATCTTCCCCTCTCCTCACCTTTCTCGCTCTCTCCTTCTCCACCTCTCCACACCTTTCTCCCTCTCCCCTTCTCCCCTCCTTATCTTTCTCCCTCTTCCCATCTTCCCCTCTCCCCACCTTTCTTCCTCTCCCCTTCTTCCCTTCTTACCTTTCTCCCTCTCCCCTTGTCCCCCTCTCCTAACCTTTCTCCCTCTCCTCACCTCCCTCTCTCTTCCTCCCACTTTCCCCACCATTCTCCCTCTCTTCACCTATCTCGCTCTCCCCTTCTCCCCCTCTCGTCACTTTCCTTCCTCTGCTCCCTCTACGCACCTTCCTCCCTCTCTTCCCCTCCCCACGTTTCTACCTCTCCTCCCTCTCCCACTTCCCCATGTCTCCCCACCTTTCTCCATCTCCCCCTTCTCCTCTCCCCAGCTCTCTCCCTCTCCTCCCTCTCCCCACCTTTCTCGCTTTCCTCCCTCTCCCCACCTTTCTCCCTCTCCTCCCTCTCCCCCTCTTTCTCCCTCTCCCTCTCCCTCCACCCGTGAACTCACCAGCATTACGAGGGTGAGCGATGTCTCGTGCGAGCTGCTCTCCGGGCTGTCCATTGAAATCCTCTCCAGAAGCACCAGCTTTGTTCTCCTGAGTAATGCTCCGTGAAGGCAGCACAGGAAACCAGGCAGGAAACGGTCAGGCTGAAAGACAATACAATTCACAAAATGCTTTTAGAATCAAGTCACACTGGCCATGGAAATCATCACACAACAAACATACATTATCATATAACTAAATAGTAATTCCCTAAGAACATCTGGAGTACTTGGCAGGAGTACAACAAAGAAGATTAATCTGATTGAATGATGCTGATTTCATTCTTCATAAAGGCTTGATAGATGTGGAAATTTCACCGTCGGCGGATGATAACAAACTTTAGTTCTCCACGAAATACAGAGAGAGAGAGAGAGAGAGAGATAGGTGTAGAGAAAGAGAGAGAGAGAGAGAGAGAGAGAGAGAGAGAGAGAGAGAGAGAGAGAGAAAGAAAAGAGAGAGAGAGAGAGAGAGAGAGAGAGAGAGAGAGAGGAGAGAGAGAGAGGAGAGAGAGAGAGAGAGAGAGAATGTGTATTGTATAAATATGTCTATTATACACATAGGCCTACATGTATGAAGGAATGCAGAGTTCCAAAATCAGATTCTTTGTAATTTCCTCGACCCAGCGATCTTGGGGAATGCGTGGGAATCGGGGGTTGGAGGGGGGGGGGGTAATGGATGGCACTGGGTGCCAATAGGAACCTCAGAAATCGAAGAAAGGATTTATGAAACGTTAAAAAGTCGAGCTAAACTTTGTCCGACGAACGAAGTGAACAAGCACAAAAAAAAAATAATAAAAAATAAAAATAAAATAAATAAATAAAATAAATAAAATAAAATAAAATTAAAACAAAAAATAAATAATGAAATAAAAAATCGGCCAATGACTCTACGGGAATGAACCCGTCGTTCCGTAAAACTCTACGGGATTCCACATCCCTCGTGGTCACCGTGCAAGGCGTCCTCGCCAGGAAACCAACCTATCTTCACCCGAGGGACTTAGAACCGAACCTGACCTGGCCTGACCTCTGGCCCCCGTGGTAATAATTACGCCTAGCCAGGGGGCTACGCCTCCGGGACCCTAAAAGGCTAAAAACACGTGCCTTTTATAGCGAAACACCGATCGCTTCTTCGCTTCCGTCTTTGGCCACAATTGCTTCGTTTCTCGCCTCTTTTCTCGCCATTTGGGGACCGTGACGGGTTCACATGTCAGGCTGAGACACAGACTAGAGTCGCTCCGTCCTGCACATCCCCCAAACGGCCTGAAAGCGACCGGAATCGACGCAGCAAAGGAAGAGAAACATCCCCCCGGCGTTCCTCCCGCGACGGCGTCGCCGGCGAGTCTCCCGGAGGCACGACGCGCACGCGCACGCGCTACGACATTCTCTTCCAAAACGCGTAAATGGGGTTTAATAAGACTAAAGGGACGCATCACAGGCATGAATTCGAGAATACGGACGCTAATAATTACAAAATATTCGTACAGATCGCGCCTTGGCGGAGTGCAGGGCGGCCAACAGCTTTTCTTTTTTCATTAATCTCTTTCTTTCTCTCTCTTTCTTTTCATGCTCCCGTGATGCAGGTGAGTAACCTTCTATCAAGGTTTCCTTAGATTTGCGTCGTTCATTCCATTGTTCTGCCTTTTACGTGGGAAAGTTTGCAGCCCTGCCACACTCGTAAAGGAATAAAATTCATCATATCAACAAACACACCATTTCAGATTATAAAACACACGAACTTTTATATGAATGAAATTAACCAACCAACAATGTCCTTGATTTTCAGTCATAAGAGAAAGTAAATAAAAACACTTTACACGCACTTTCGAATTCTCTCGTTGCTAGGCGACGGAGACGCTTTAAATCCGTTTCCAAGGCAGGACCTTCGGCCGTATCAGTAAAATGCTTCCTTGCCATTTGCAGCCGAGTTTCTAGTCACATTTTGGGGAGGATCGTGTCAGAAGCGACCGTTGGAATGTCACTGTCGTTCACAACTGCCATATTCACAGTCGCTCTCAAGATCTTCCATCGTACGTGACAGTTCTGAGTTACAGACATGAGCAATAGATATATTTACGTTAATGTCCTCTGTCTAACGATTGATGTGCATTAACGTGGGTATATCGGAACTTATGCTGTAGATGAAAGTTTAAATTAAGAAATATAATAATTACAATTTTGTGGGGGGGAGAAGGGGGAGGGAGAGGAAGGTAGAGAGAAGGGGGAGGGGGAGGAAGGTAGGGAGAGGGAGAGAAGGGGAGGAAGGAGGGAGGGAGAGAAAGGTGGGGAGAGGGGGAGAGGGGGAGGGAATTAGGGAAGAGGGAGAGAGGTAAGAGCGAGAGATGGAAGAGGGAGAGGGGGAATGAGGGAAGAGAGAGAGAGGGAATGAGGGAAGAGAGAGAGAGGGAAGAGAGAGAGAGGGAAGAGAGAGAGAGGGAGGAGCGAGAGAGGGAAAAGGGAGAGAAAGAAAGAGATAAATAGATATATAGACAAATGGATAGATAGATAGGTAGGTAGGTAGGTAGGTAGGTAGACAGACAAACAGATAGATAGATAGAGAGAGAGAGATAAAATGTCAGAAAGTATGAGGCTGCTCCGGCGAGTGCCAGCAAGGGCGTGGTCGACCTTCCTGGCACAGTGCCCGCATCACGATGCCGTGCCCGGCGACGCGGGTTGGGCGCTGATGCCAGGAGCCCGAAATCCTCAGTGTGTGGGGCCTAGAAAGTCCCGGAGGAGGAGATGGCTGCGTCTCCTAGTCCTCTGGATCACGCCGGATGCCGCGTTGAAGTCTCCCTTGATAGTGGCAGTGCCTCTCTCTATCTATCTATCTATCTATCTATTTCTGTCTCTCTCTCTCTCTCTGTAAGGTTTGCGTTCATGCTGCGAGCCGGAAGGACGCAGCGCCACCCTGCCACCAGTTTGTAAAAGGCTTTGCGTCAGGGCTGACAGGGGCTCAAAACACACGTAAAGCAATAGTGAACACACGCTACGACCTGGCTTTGGGTAAAAGCGCTGCGCGGGGTCACGCGGTGTCGGGGCAGCGCGCCCGGAGGGCGGCGAAGGCTGACCTTACCGCGCTGGTCGCTGGCGACGAACTCCCTGAGGCCTAGGTCATCCTCGGTATAAGTAGTGACCATTCCAGCTGCCGAAAGCGACAGAAGCAGCTGGAGGGGGTATGGGGGGAGCGAGGTGAGGTCACCGGTCCCGCATGCCACACTGTACACACACACTCTCTCTCTCTCTCTCTCTCTCTCTCTCTCTGTCTGTCTCTCTCTATCTCTGTCTCTCTCTGTCTCTGTCTCTCTCTCTCTCTCTGTTTCTCTTTTTCTCTGTCTCTCTCATTCTCTCTCTCTTTCCCTTTCTCATCATATTAACAATAACCATAGCAATAATGACAATATCAGTAATGATTGCAATAATGCTGCTAATGAGTTCGTAAGTTTTGCTTTGGGCTAACAGCACTGCACTGCATCATAGTTGTCTTGATTTGAGACTAAAGAAAGAAATCGTAACAAAAATGTCTTCTCGAAAAGCCCCTCTTCGCTTGCCTCTCCCCCCCTCTCTTTCTCCCTCTTTACTTGCCTCTCCCCCCCTTCTCTCTCTCTCCCTCTTTCCTTCCCTCTCTCTCTCTCCCTCTTTCCTTGCCTCGCCCTCTCTCTCTCTCTCTCTCTCTCCCTCTTCCCTTCCCTCTCTCTCCCTCTTCCTTCCCTCTCCCTCTCTCCCTCTTTCCTTCCCTCTCCCTCTCTCCCTCTTTCAATCTCTCCTTCCCTCTCCCTCTCTCCCTCTTTCCTTCCCTCTCTCTCTCTCCCTCTTTCCTCCCCCCTCTCTCCCTCTTCCCTTCCCTCTCCCCTCTCTCCCTCTTTCCTTCCCGTCCACCGAGGCACTTTCTCGCCGCGTGCCACCAGGGATCAGCACGAGACCCCGAACCCGCCTCCACACCGACGAAGGCAAAGCATTCTTCGCAGATAAGCCCATCCTGCGCATGAGGGGGCGACCAGCGCGACGGCCAGAGAGCTCCCCTCGGGGTCGCCTCCCCTCGGGGTCGCCTCCCCTCAGCATGTCAACTCAAAAGTGCCAGCAGCAGTTTTCTCTGGAACTGATGAATATAATCAGAGAAAACTTTATTACTAAAACGTAACAAAGCTTTACACTTTTGCAATATTATGCAATTATCATTATTGTTATGATCATTATCATCATCATCATCTTTATTGTTATGATCATTATCATTATCATCATTATTAGTAGTAGTATCGTTGTTGTTGTTATTATTATTATAACAACAACGTTGTTGTTGTTATTATTATTATAACAACAACAATGGAATGGAACATCAACAAAAACATGCAAAATACACAGAACAACCACAAATCAAAACTTCCAATCAAATCAATTCACGAATACAAAACACTTCAGACCGATAAGGCTCTTCTGAGAACATGCGCTGTGCTGCTTAAGACTGTTTTTTGGACTTCTTCTAATTTTGGATTTCCAGGTATTTGTTCAAGAAACCTTTCTTTATAAGGCCAAGTGCTCCAATAACAACAGGCAATTTTTTTTATTACGTGACATAAGTATCACTTGGCATCGGTTGGGGTCGGTCGTGGTGTTGTGTTCATTAATTACAACATCCCCCAGGCTCATTAAAAGGGTGTAAATGAGGTCACTGCCACCACCCGATTGGTACGTTCGGGAACGAGTGTATGTTGTAAGAAGGGATGCAATGTTAGAGGAATTGTGGAAAGGAGCGACCGTGGTGTGCGTATGTATGTGTGTGAAGTGTAGTTGTGCAAATGAGCCGAAGTGAGGTAGGCGTGGTTGAAATCCCGAGGAGAGGCGTGTACAGATGCTTCATCTATACTTTAGGGTTTTTGATTGTTGGCCGTTTAGCTTTAGAATAGAATATGTTTTAGGCGTCATTCAGCCTTCCTTCTTACATAGAGTCGGGGACTTAGCAAAAGGTATTATAATATTATCTATTTATTTTGTAACACAAAGATAAAACAGGACAAAACGAAATACGGCACAGTAAAACAAACACTGGGGCCGCGGTGGCTGAATGGCTAGAGCGTCGGACTCAAGACTGTCACGACGGCAATCTGAGTTCGAGTCACCGGCCGGCGCGTTGTTTCCCTTGGGCAAGGAACTTCACCTCGATTGCCTGCCTAGCCACTGGGTGGCCAAGCCAGCTCAAGTCAGTGCCGGGTAAATAGAGATCAATCAATAACGGTATGCTCATGTTTGAGCAGCCGTGGACCTCTCCACCATCCTTCGCCACTAAACTCGATCTTACGCTTTTCTTTCCACTTATACCATCGACAGCCCGCAAATATCTTTGATATTGTCGCTCAGTCTTGTCTTCGGTTTGCCTCTTCCTCTGTTTCCTATCACCATCCCTGTCAGCAAGTTTTTCTCAATACTTTTACTTCTCATTACATGTAAATAGAGATAGTGACTCGATAAAAACACCGGGCGGAAGGCAATGGCAAACCACCGCTCAAAATTGCTAAGAAAAAATCATGGAAGCCCATGATCGTCAAGGCCGCGGTGGCCGAATGGTTAGAGCGTCGGACTCAAGACTGTCACGACGGCAATCTGAATTCGAGGGTTCGAGTCACCGACCGCCGCGTTGTTCCCTTGGGCAAGGAACTTCACCTTGATTGCCTACCTAGCCACTGGGTGGCCAAGCCAGCCCAAGTCAAGTGCTGGTCCCAAAGCCCGGATAAATAGAGAGAATGATTACTAAAAAGGTACCACCGGCACTCTCCGTGGAAAGGAACTGGGGACCCTACCACGTACTCACTCCAAGAGCATCACAACATGAAAACTACAATTAAGTATCATGCTGTGACCACGGCGGCTCAGACATGAACCTACCGTTAAAAGAAGAAGAAAACAAACACTAAAACACAAGACAAAAACAGAAAAACAATAAAACACGAGACAAACATTAAAACGAGAACCGCCTTCTCTCACA
>NC_051396.1:47321922-47324422 GCF_015228065.2 Penaeus monodon
CTAGAACTTCACCTGACGAGAAGGACGAGGCCGGCGGGCGATTCCGGCGTCCTGGGTGGCCGAGCGGGGCGGCGACGCGGGGGCGCCTGGCCTCCTTCTTGGGCTGCCGCGATCCTCCCGCAGCCACTTCAGCGGCCTGCAAAACCACGCGTTGATTCAGGAAATGTGGCTCTTCGCAGACACTCTCAGACGGTAAAGTAACTCACAAAAATAATAATACATATACCAGTAACATATATGATAGTACTGTAACTTACAAAATAATAATATTATATGAAAACAATGATGAATCTTTGGATTTCCTGAGACTACCTTGGGCTGCTTGGCACTCAAAGGCTTCCTCTGCCTCCTCGGCCCTCTGTCGGGGCGCGGGCGGGGCGGGGGGGCAGGGAACCGCGGCCGTCGCTCGGGTCGCGCCGCCTGAGGGGGGAAGAGGTCCTCTCCTGCTGGCTTCGGAGGGGGGGCGCCTGGGAAGGACTCGGGGGGAGGAGGGAGAGCACCTGGGAAGGACTCGGGAGAAGGAGGAAGAGGAGGAGGAGGAGGAGGAGGAGGAGGAGGAGGAGGAGGAGAAGGAGCAACAGACAGGGTCGAAGCCGCAGGGAAGGGCGTCGAGGTGGCGAAGGAGGCGATGAAAGGGGAGAGAGGCTCGCGAGGGAAGGGCGTCGGAGGAGTGCCGCTGGGCTCGCCGCGAAGGGCACTCGGGGTAGGGGGCGGGGCAGCGAGAGGAGGGAAGTCGTGGGTGAAGGGCGGAAACCTCAGTGACAGGAGGCTGTCTGTGTTGCCCTCGGCCTGCCCACGCGCCGAAGCCAGGGGAGAGAGCTCGGTCAGTAAGGCACTGTTTCCCCACAAAGTGCAAGGGCGCCACCATCTCGTAAGTGTGAATAGGGTGAAAGTGACTGGCGACGTGATATACAGGTTACGGTAATACTAAATGACTGGTAGATGGAAAGTGATTTTCACAGTATGTATGTATGTATGTATGTACGTGTGTGTGTGTGTGTGTGTTCAGTTATTTACCAAATGATTTATTCATTAATTTATATCTATAAGCATGCATGTAAGTATATCATAGTTATTTTATGCCATATCTCTATTGATTTCAAGAAAGTTTTCGTTGGAGGCTAACGAAAAGTCCCGTGGCCATCTGGACTGAAATTCGACACATTTTAAGTTCCTACAGAAAATCAAGCCACTCTGCCAACATGCGAGGTTGATCAGCTGATCGACCTCGATATTGTAAACATCCCCCCGCATGCTGTAAAAAGAATTCTGAATATTTTTTAATTTACTGCAACATAATGAAGCTGCCTTTAGTCCCATTCGATGCTTTACGCCTCTATAAATGTTTCGCTTTTTTTTTCTTTTTTTCAATTTCCCCTTTTTTATAGCAATAAACGAAAAGCTATCAGTGCTTTCGGAAAGCTATCGTGCCCTTGGGAGTTTCTGTCAGATGACAATTAAAAGGATGATTATATTGATATTAACTGTGATAATGATAATAATGATAACACTAATGATGAGGATAATGACATTGAGGATGATGATGATGTTAATAACAATAGTAACAATAATAACGTTGATTATAATAATACTAATACTAATTTTAATAATAACGATAATAACAATAACAACAAAACAACAAAACAATAATAATAATAATAATAATAATAATAATAATAATAATAATAATAATAATAATAATTGTAATAATAATGATTATGATACTAATTATAATAATAATAACAACGATAAATGTAATAGTGATACCAACAATAATAATAGTAATAATAAAAAAATAAGACTGAAAAACAACAACACAACAACAACAACAACAACAATAATAATAATGATAATAATAATAATAATAATAATAATAATAATAATAATAATAATAATAATAATAATAATAATAATAATATATAATAACAGTAATAATAATCAAATGATGATGATGATGATAACAACAATAAACCAACCAAACAAATAAAAAACAAAAATATAAAAACCACTTATTAACAACATGCTGAAAAGTTAAAGAGAAACCCAGTAAGAAAAAAACATTACTGTCTCTTAATAGTAACGATATCATAATAGTATAAAAGCAATAGCAAAATATTCCCCCAAGGACCTTCACAGAGTCCGCGGCCGGCCTTAACCTCAGTGACTCTCGACATGTTTACTGAGACAAAAGATTACATTTCAGGATGAACGCGATATGTAAGTTACCTCCAGAGGCTGCAGTGGGATGACGCTTATATCAGGGTGGCGGGGCGGTCGCTGCCTCGTCGGAACGGCAGTCGGTCGCCTCGCCGGGCCTCGGGGCCTTTGGGGGCCTCTCCGGGGGCGTCGGCCTCTCGGAGGGCGCAACTGACGACTGGTAGCCAGGGGCGTGCCGAGGCGTGTGCCAAAGGAGACCCCAAGGGCGGCCCTCGCCACCTGGCTCTCCGAAGGGTCGACCTCAAGGGAGAGGTTCTCGCCAGCGGACGCTCCCCGGGCCTCC
>NC_051396.1:47331922-47339422 GCF_015228065.2 Penaeus monodon
ACAGATATCAAGAAAGGAAATAACTGTAGTACATGGAAAGTGACGTAAAAGGGGGAGAGGGGGAAAGCGTTCTATCACAATTCTGTTGAAAGAGTACAAGGCACCGAAGTGGAAGAGTGACCAGGATGTGGACCAGTACTCGGATTAACAACCGGTCAGTCACGCACCTCAAACAGGCGAGACCATACCATATAAAACGACCAGAATAAAATAGAAATCCCAGCACCTAACGGGTAACAATAGTGGAGAAATCCCCCTTAAAAAAAGTATCGATCTGTTTTCCACCTGTCAGCGTTAGGGTTAAATCTCCCACACGAAACGGACAGGCTCACTCGGCAAGACCCTCAGCCAAGACGGTCACCGCGAGACAGCTTTTTTTTCTCACTCTCACTTTCACGTAATGAATGCGAAAGTGCAAATAGAGAGGAATTCTTGGTACCTGCGACAGAGGGTTTCATTGGCGTCCCTTCAGGTTAGGCCGGAGGGGGACGCGGTGACGTGAATTGTGATTAGACGTCTCGGCCAGACAGAGTTCCATAAAAACATACATCAACAAGTATTTGTGTTCCGCTTGAATAGGTTCGTGTAAAAGTACATGCACGTAGGTTATACCTGATTCAACCAAATTACCCGTTTATTCAAACGTAATGTATCTCGATAGATAGAATAAAGCAAGTAAACACAGAGAATAACTATATAACTAGATATAACTAAACAGACCTCAATATATACTTATCCCGTACGCATGATCCACACAAACATTTAGATTATATATTATAGCCTATTATTGATTATATCAAACATAGGTAGTAACAATATAACCAGACAGACAGAACTAAACAGACGCCGATCTACATCTACCCCGTACGTAAGACTGCTCGCGTGATCCACATCCACATGGAGATTATGGGGGGAAGCGAACATGTGGCCAGCGGTTGTGTGACGTCTCTTGGTCCCCCCGACTTTCGCCCTTCCCTTATCGGGCTCAACTTCAAATAAAGACTTTCATTACTCTGTCTTGGTTGCTGGTAATACGTGATGGACATAGGGTGACTGTTTAAGTGATAGAGAGAGGTTGATAGGTGTAAATGCATTGCGTTGTAGAATATGGTGTTATGCTTCGGTCGTGGCGTGTTTTATAGGCGAAGTATCTAGGTTAGATTTTTTTTATATACCGGCTCATAAAATGGTCATTTGGCAATTTCCTTTTCTTTTTTTGTCCAATGAGCTTGTCTTGTTTGGTTGTTTATTTCCGATTATTTGGATAGGTGATTTGTACAAGGTGGATGCAGTTGACCCATGTGCGATTGCATGAAAAATTAAAGTATGAATGAGGATGAATATCTCCACAGCCCACAGAGATTATTTGACCATTTTCTGGCGAAGATATGGTCGAAACCGGTTATATACAACCCTTGTAGTGTAAAGATACTCTTTTTCATCTATACATTTTTTCTACACTATGCAAGGAGACTGTTGATTTCACCGAAGTATAGAGTACACAACTCAACAATATTTTAGAAGTTGTTAGTTCAATTAGAGAGAATCTTTTCACCTGATATTTGCTTTTCGTGAGATTATTTTATAGAGGGGAGCAAGTATGTCGTGCCAAGAGTATATATCCAAGAAGAAGTAATTAAATGTCCGCGGAAATAAATTGTTAAGAGTTTAAATTGTTCCCATGGACTAAATCATGTGTTTAGTATTTCCCATGTTTAATTATTGATCATTAGTACAAAATGATTGCTTCCGATTAAAGATTTAAATGCTTGTATGTACACACTTATGTAGTCTTTTGTACGTAAGCTTTGGTGTGTTTGTGTTAATGTTTGTACTTTGTAATCTTTGCCACTATATTTAGGGCGTTGTATTATAGATTATAGATTTAGAATTCCAAAAAAAAATCGTGGTTGACTTTATACCTATATCTAAGTGACATTTCCTTTCGTTTGAAATGAGAAATAGTTTGATGCTGTTGCACTAACCGCAAATAGTTTTTTTTCTCTAGTTTCTGAAGAACGTACAAGATGGACACGATACCACACAGATGAACACCGATAAAATAAATAAATAGATAAAACAGAACAAAAAGCGTTAAATACCCTTCTACATCAACACGACACCTACCTGCACACCGAACCTTCAGCATCGACCAAACCTTAAACTGTCAACAAATCACACAACACACGCACACACATCCGCCTCCCCCGCTTCAAAGAGTGAAATCGCTCGCGTAGTTTCCCATACCTGTAACAGGTGAGTCTACCACCTCCCTGCTGTAACCGCCTGTGATGACTGACTGACGATGCTACAGTAGTCTCTCCTCCCAGGTAGCTCCTCCCACACAAGTCATCATTTGCGGTTCTTTTGTTGTTTCGTAAAACTGTTTAAGTTTATAAACAGCGCCTTTCCTGCAGCTCCCTCGCCGCGAAGGATGGAGCACCCGGCTGCGTTTTTCCGCTTGCATGTAATAATAATAATAATAATAATAATAATGAGTAATTAATATAGAATAAGATCAAGATAAGAAAAGATAAGAATTAGAATAATTGATAATTATAATAATAATAATAATAATAATAATAATAATAATAATGATAATAATGATAATAATAATAATAATAATAATAATAATAATAATAATAATGATAATAATAATATAATAATAATAATAATAATATAATAATATAATAATAATAATATATAATATAATAAATAATAATAATAATAATGATAATAATAATAATGATAATAATAATAATAATAATAATGATAATGATAATGATGATGATGATAATAACAATAATAATAATAATGATAATAATAACAATGATAATGATAATAATAATATTGATAATAATAATAATGATAAATTAATAAATATAATGTTAACTATATATTAACTATATAAATATAATTATGAACTTTATGCTATATAACTATAATGCTAACTATATTGTCAACTTATAAAGACAAAGAGTATATAAATAATAAAAAAAAAATAATAATAATAATGGTTCGGGTTCAGTTTTACTTTCTTTACCGGGAAATGACTTTGGTTGTTATGTATATGATTCCATTTAGCTGCTCACGTTCCTTTAATAGTAGTTAATAATATTTAATAGTAGTTAGTACTTAAGGCTATTCACGGAGGCGTTCTCGCCAACGCGATCGCGAGTTATTAGGCGTTTGATATCTTTGCCTGATATGTAGGCCTGTTTCTAAGTGGGTTTTGACGTG
This sequence comes from Penaeus monodon, assembly GCF_015228065.2. Taxonomy (NCBI): domain Eukaryota; kingdom Metazoa; phylum Arthropoda; class Malacostraca; order Decapoda; family Penaeidae; genus Penaeus; species Penaeus monodon. The sequence goes on from NC_051396.1 coordinate 47,335,163, forward strand.
CGGGCGACAGGCGATTTCACAGGTGGGTCTTCCTTATAGATTTACCGTCTGTTATTCTGTCTGTTTGCCTCTCACTTTCTCTGTCTCTCTCTTTCCTGGCTCTCTCTCTCTCTCTCTCTCTCTCTCTCTCTCTCTCTCTCTCTCTCTCTCTCTCTCTCTCTGTATTTTTCTGTTTTTATCTTACCTAAATATTCCCACTGAGATAATATTGTTCCGAAGTAATTCGAATCAGTTTATAATTTTTCGTATTATTATTATTATTAATAATACGAATTATTGATAATTTTTTCTAGCTTTCCTCAAAATGGTGTAAAAAGCGCGATGCAGTGTAGTGTTGGGCGAATCGACGTGGATTTTCTTGATGTAGTTAAAGCATTTATTTTGATTTGAACTTTTTTTTTTCTCTCGTGATTTTATTTCTTATCTTTACGGCATTTATCTTTTAATGAGTTTTTTTAATTTTATTTTTTTTTCAGCCAGCTTCATACGAAACCATGCTTAATGTTTGTGTACTTCAGATCACTTGCACTCCGTTTCCTTTGATTCTGGTGTTCCTTACCTAATTATGCTGTTGTAACTTTAATCTGTCTCTCCCTCTCTCTGCACACACACACACATACGTGTAAGTGTGTGTGTGTGTGTGTGTGTGTGTGTGTGTGTGTGTGTGTGTGTGTGTAGAGTGGCTGCAGATAAAACAGTCAAGAAAGTATCAAACAAAACAAAAAACATCAAAAGAGAGAAAAATAGTCGACGCCATGAAAGAAACCTCTCAGGCCTCCATAACGTCGTGAAATACAGAGATCTCGGATTCTTTATCTTTCGAAAATTATACGTTGTTCAGGATTAAGTGGCATCCATTGAAGGGACGTCGAAGTCAATCGGATTATTAAGGAAATGATAGGAATATTAAGGAAGTGATAGGAATATTAAGGAAATGATAGGAATATTAAGGAAATGATAGGAATATTAAGGAAGTGATAGGAATATTAAGGAAATGATGGGAATATTAAGGAAATGATAGGAATATTAAGGAAATGATAGGAATATTAAGGAAATGATAGGAATATTAAGGAAGTGATGGGAATATTAATGAAATGATAGGAATATTAAGGAAATGATAGGAATATTAATGAAATGATAGGAATATTAATGAAATGATAGGAATATTAAGGAAATGATGGGAATATTAAGGAAGTGATAGGAATATTAAGGAAGTGATAGGAATATTAAGGAAGTGATGGGAATATTAAGGAAGTGATAGGAATATTAAGGAAGTGATAGGAATATTAAGGAAGTGATAGGAATATTAAGGAAGTGATAGGAATATTAAGGAAGTGATAGGAATATTAAGGAAGTGATAGGAATATTAATGAAATGATAGGAATATTGATGAAATGATAGGAATATTAATGAAATGATAGGAATATTAAGGAAATGATAGGAATATTAAGGAAATGATAGGAATATTGATGAAATGATAGGAATATTAATGAAATGATAGGAATATTAAGGAAATATAGGAATATTAAGGAAATGATGGGAATATTAAGGAAGTGATAGGAATATTAAGGAAATGATGGGAATATTAAGGAAGTAATAGGAATATTAGGGAGATAATACGAATATTAATGAAATGATAGGAATATTAAGGAACAGAAAGATGGTTTCATTCTAAGGGAAGGAGGAACGAGTGGCTCCCTAATACTTAGAGGTTATTCGCGAGATCACAAAAGGGAATTTTCACCCTTAACTGAATTTCAGGGCCAGCATGAATAATTAGAACGCCATGTGATAAAAAAAAAGATATGTTTTTTTATGTATTGAGAATTAGAAACAAATGGTGTACGCTTTTTTTTTTCATGGAGATTGTGTTGCGTGAATAAACAGCTATACAGCTCACTCGTGATGGCGATGCTAATTTTTTTTATGCTGTCGATTCCTTTGATTACTTTTGGTCTGAGTAATCGTTACTTTTCGATTACTTTCACCTGGGGATGGATTGTGCTGTGGTATATTAGTAGAGAGCAAGGTATACATTTACGGTTTTTCGTGTAGTCTGTGTGTTATCAATAAATAAAAGAAAATCATTAATTCATAACCAAACATTCGTGCAGGGAATAACACGCACCACCTTGTAGAGTACAACCAAAAAAAAAAAGTCATGGTGAATTGTGTTGGGTTGAAATATGCTGAGACGGTAATCAGTTTAACCCTGTCTCTGGGAGTAATCTTTTGGTAACCGATTACTGGAAGTTATAATCGAATACTGAGAAATTTCACGCTGCAATCGACGTGATCGATTACGCTCACCACTGCAGCTCACGCAGTCACACGTAGAACGTAATGAAGATATGGAGCAAATAAAAATGATCCTCTCCTCTCTCTCTCTCTCTCTCTCTCTCTCTCTCTCGCTCTCTCTTTCTCTCTCTCTCCAATTTTCTATCCCCCTCCCTCCCTCCCTCCCTCTCTCTCTCTCTCCAACTTTCTTTCCCCCTATCACTCTCCCTCCCTCCCCCCCCCCTCTCTCTCTCTCTCTCTCTCTCTCTCTCTCTCTCTCTCTCCTCTCTCTCTCTCCAACTTTCTTTCCCCCTATCACTCTCCCCTCCCTCCCCCCCCCCCTCTCTCTCTCTCTCTCTCTCTCTCTCTCTCTCTCTCTCTCTCCTCCTCCCTCCCTCTCTCCCTCTCTCTCTCTCCTCTCTCTCTCTCTCCTCTCTCCAACTTTCTTTCCTCTCTCTCTCTCTCTCCAGCTTTCTTCCCTCTCTCTCTCTCTCTCTCTCTCAATTTGTCCCATAACCTGCAGGAGTATCCACGTCTCCTCATACCTTTAAAAGGGGACACTCTTGTCACACTGTAGCCTAGTGATGTGCTCTTGATCTCGGAGTTCAGAAGACATACCAGACCGAGTTTGAGCCACATTATTCTGGACTTTTCGATCACACAAGTTCCTGATTTAATACAAACATATTATTTGCAAGTCGAAGAGTTCGCCAGTTCCTGATTTAATGCAAATTATAATTTGCAAGTCGAAGAGGCTGGGTGAGCACATGAGTAGACCTTCATGCACATGTAGTTAACCAATGGCCCTCAACAGGTTTTTCAACTAAAAGGGGTAGATGTTCACAGTAGAATTCTTCCCTGAATTCTATAGGGTATTTAAAGTGTGTGTCATTTCTTTGTTACGTAAAATTAAATTCCTCCTTTCAAAAACTGAACAAAAAAAGGTCTTATGACACGAGACGAAATCACGATTAATATGTAAATCCATAAATCAAATATATGAATTAAATATATAATATAAATATATAAATACAAATCAAAATGTATATATCACTTGATTAGACCATCGCATTTTTCAAAAAATTCTTTAATAACAATACCGAATATCAAAAGGTACCAATGATCTCCTGTCCGAAGCCACTTCATCAGAATATTTTTACAGTTAAGTACACGTAGGTCCAGCGTCCGGCTCTTGGTCAAGATCACATTGCGGTCGAGGGCTCTACCTCTTCAAAATCTGGATTACTACACATGCAGGAAAACCCTTATCGTAATCTTTCTTAGAAATAGGGATTAAGAATGAAAGTGCGCAGAGTTATGTAAAGCAATTAATTGTGATTGTTTGAATATGTAACATCTTCTCCATCAATTAGGGGGTAAAATGAAAATATTCCAAAAAATGACAACAACAGTTTCTGTAAATCTATTTAAACTATACAAATAACAAATAAATTCACCTAACAAGTGCAGAAACCTTTTACCACTTGGGGTCCGGAAGCACCGAGGCGGCGGTGGCAGAGAAGCACAGACGTTCCTCTCTCTCTTTTTCCCTCTCTTTCTCTTTCTTCCTTTATTCTCTCTCTCTCTCTCTTCTCTCTCTCTCTCTCCTCTGTCTCTCCTCTCTCTTCTCTCTCTCTCTCACTTCCTCCTTGTCCTCGCTCTCTCTCTCTCTCTCTCTCTCTCTCTCTCTCTCTCTCTCTCTCTGCAAACTTCCTCTTCAGACAGATCGCGATAGCACGATAAGAAGCGTCGGGAACGAGTGATTGCTTATCGTCGGTGAACGTCTGCTTGTAAACGACGGGGAAACTAAGTGCAAGAAGAGATAACGCCGCTTGATAAGAGAGGGAAGAGAGAGAGAGACCGAGAGGAATGTGATAAAGTGTGGATTGTTAAGGACAAAGAGGGGATTGCTACGGATAAAGGAACGTGGGGTGGTTGACGTGTCAAGGAGTGTTCAGAGCCTTGTGGGCGCTGACGATGGCC
>NC_051396.1:47344422-47351922 GCF_015228065.2 Penaeus monodon
TCCCTCTCTCTCTCTCTCTCTCTCTCTCTCTCTCTCTCTCTCTCCTCTCTCTCTCTTCTCTCTCTCTCTCTCTCTCTCTTCTCTCCTCTCTTCTCTCTCTCTCTCCTCTCTCTCTCTCTCTCTCCTCCCTCTCTCTCCTCTCCTCTCTCTCTCTCTCTCTCTCTCTCTCTCTCTCCTCTCCCTCTCCCTCCCCCCCCTCTCTCTCTCTTTCTCCCTCTCCCTCTCCCTCTCCCCCTCTCTCTCTTCCTATTTCTAATTCTCATTCCTCTTTCTACCTCCTAATCTTATCTTCCTATCTCTCTTCCTACTCTCCTTGCCATTCGGAGCAAACCTACCTTGTGGGTGACGGCGGCGTAGAGCAGGTAACCCGCCGTCGAGTGCGCGACGCCCTTGGGAGAGCCGGTGCTGCCGGAGGTGTACAGGAGGAACAGCAAATCCTCGGCGTTCTGAAGAGCGGGAGGGCACTCTGTGGAGGCGACGCGCATGGCCTGCGGATTGTTGGGGTTTGATCGGAATGGATAACAGATGAAAATGGTGGTTTGTTATGATCCAGGGAGGGTAAATACATTGAATAAAATTGAGGAAGAAGTGAAGTTTAAGATGTAGAGGAAGTGCAGTTAAAAGTGGAGAAGAAATGCTGTTTAAAATGAAGGAAAAACACAGTGTAAAATGGAGAAAAAAAATGCAGTTGGAAATGAAGGAAAAATACAATTTAAAGTGAAGGAAAAATACGTATAAAATGGAGAAGAAATGCAGTTTAAAATGGAGAAAAAATAGTTATTTATGATGAAAGGAAGTAAAGTACATTCAAGTTTGATTAAAAAAAAGAAACTTAAGAAAAAAAAATCGAATAGATAAAGAGATAAAGACAGATTAAAGTTTGATTAGAATGGAAAAAAAATAGTTACATGTGATCAAGGGAGGGAAATGCATTCGAGTTTGATTTAAAAAAGAAAATTAGAAGGAAAATTGCATTCAGAGTATGAAAAATACATTCGAGTTTGATTTAAAAGAGAAAATTAGGAGGAAAAATACAAGTTCTTTATGATCAAACGAGGAAAAATACATTCACGCTTGATTAAATTGAACAAAAAATACAGTTATATATGATTAAAGAAAAAAAATTAGTTTTATATATATGATAAGAAGAGGAAAAATATACATTCATAAACAACTGAAAAGAAAAATTACATTAATATTTGATTAGAAAGAAGAAATACACTTTATATAATTAAGGAAGGAAAAAGTGCATGCACATAAGACTAAAAAGAAGGGAAAAAAACACAGTCGTATATAATTAAAGGAGGAAAAATGCATTCACAAAAGACAAAGAAAAAAAAAAAAAAAAAAATATATATATGACCCAAAGAAGGAAAAAATATAGGCCTATAAAGTTTTTAAAAAATATATAGGCGCATATAATGAAAAAGGGGAAAAAAATATATATCCTTAGTTAATAAAAAAAAAAAATACGGGCACATATTAAAAAAAAAAAAAAAAAAAAAAAAAAAAAAAATATATATATATATATATATATATATATATATATATATATATACATATATAATATATATATATATATATATATATATATATATATATATATATATATATATATATATATATATATATATATATATATATATATATATATATATATATACATAGTCACATGCACTTAAAACAAAAAAGGTACGGACATAGGCTCAAAATAAAAATTAAAAAATGAATAAATAATAAAAAAAAAAATCCCATTTTCTCTCTCTACCTGCCCGATCTACCAAGAGTCGAAAGGGCGCGAGAAAGCGGACCAAATACCTGATCTAAATGCACGTCCTTCGCTCCCATGTGGACCTCCCCGCCCGTGCGAGTGCCGACGAAGACGTGCCTGACGGAGGGACACTTGGCTACTGCGGCGTCGACCACCTTCTTCAGGTGGATCGTTTTTCCGCCGCGCACCGACTGGTCAGCTGTTATGACTGTCTCGGCACCAGCTGTCAGAGATAAAAAAATAGATAAATAGATACATGAACCGTTATTCATATTGACAGATGTAGGAAAGGTATGAAGGAGAATGAATATCTTCACGATACAAGAGATGTATTTATTTATTTATCTATATCTCTTGTATTGTGAAGATATTTATTCTCATTCATACCTTTTCAAATAAATACATAAATAAATGAAACTAGGAAATAAGATATATGAATGAGTATATATATATTAATTTTATTTTTTTTACATCTTGATTATTTTTAATTTCGATAAGTTCAGATTTTTTTTCTAGATATAATGTGATTTTTTTTCTTCATCTTAAAATACCCTTTATCTTTTTCTTTTCACTTTTGTTTTTTTGTTATTATAGCGCACTGTCTGGTGTAAACTGCCAATTCTCCCTCTTCGTGTAGGTAACGAGTCAACTGATTTCTATTGATGTGCTAAAAAAAAATTTTGATTGTGAAATGTGCTGTGATTTTCGTCTCAATTTCCTTTCCTTTCTTTCGTGTGTCTTAATTAAAATCGATTTTCCAAAAATCTCCCTCCCTCTCCCCCACTCCCTCCCCCTCCCTCACCCCCTCCCTCCCTCTCCCTCTCCCTCCCTCTCTCCCCCTCCCACCCCCTCACCCCCTTCCTCCCTCGCCCCTCTCTCTCTCTCCCTCTCCCATCCCTCTCCCCTCCCTCTCCCCCTCACCCCCTTCCTCCCTCGCCCCTCTCTCTCTCTGCCTCCCCATCCCTCTCCCCTCCTTCCTTCCTTCCTTCCAGCCCACTCGACCCACCGTCCTGGATCCTGGAGGCGAGGGCGTCGGCGGAGAAGCCGGCGAACACGACGGAGTGGACGGCCCCGATCCTGGCGCAGGCGAGCATGGAGGCGACGGCGAGCGGCGACACAGGGAGGTAGATGGCCACGCGGTCCCCTCGCCCGACGCCGCTCTCCTGCAGGACGTTCGCCAGCCGGCATACCAGCTCCTGCAGTTCCCTTCGGAGGAAGAGGGGGGCATGTCAGCCTCGAGGGGAATAGAGATCGGGTCGGTTGGTGCTTTTGTCTGTATGGTACCAACAGGAAAACCTCTTTTTTTATTTCTTTTTTTTATTCTTTTTTTATCAAAGCATTTTTCTAGTTCCCCTTTTTTTTTAATCAAAGTATATTCCCAGTTCCTATCTCGTATCCCATTCCTTGTTTCTCTTGCATTTAACAGTAAAATCTAACGCGGTTTGCTCAAAACACATTCCTAGTCCCGATCTAAAATCCCAAAGAAGAAGAAACGGACAGAAACAAACAAATAAATAAACAAAGCAGAAGAAGAAGAAAAAAAAGAAGAAAAAACAGACAGTTACAAACAAACAAACAAAACAGAAGAAGAAGAAGAAGAAGAAGAAGAAGAAGTAGAAACAGACAGTTACAAACAAACAAACAAAACAGAAGAAGAAGAAGAAGAAGAAGAAGAAGAAGACAAAAAAAAAAGATAATAATAATAATAATAATAATAATAATAATAATAATAATAATAATAATAATAATAATAATAATAATAATAATAAGAAGAAGAAGAAGAAGAAGACAAAAAATAAATAAATAAAATAACGATAATAATAATAATAAGAAGAAGAAGAAGAAGAGGAAGAAGAAGAAGAGGAAGAAGAAGAAGGAGAAGAGCAGAAAGGGAGAAAGGAAATCAGCGGGGCTGCCATCCTGCCTGGACTCACCTGTAGGTCACCCTCTGCGTGTGGCCGGGCTCGTCCTGCTCCCACAGCAAGGCCACGCGGTCCGGGTGGACGCGGGCGTGCCTGTCCACGCAGTTGACTACGACGGGCGGAAATGGGGCGGCAGTTAGGACATGTGGATTACTCGTGGTGTGAATGTTTTATATATATATATATATATATATATATATATATATATATATATATATATATATATATGTATGTATATATATATATATATATATATATATATATATATATATATATGTGTGTGTGTGTGTGTGTGTGTGTGTGTACTACATATTTTTCTTTCTTTTCTTTTCTTTTCTTTTCTTTTCTTTTCTTTTCTTTTCTTTTTTTTTTTTTCTTTTTTTCTTTTTTTTTTTACATAACGAAAACAACTAATATTTTTCATAAAGAGAAACCTTTTTTTTTCTGTAGTGCTTTCATAACAAATATTTAAAAAAATATTATTTGGTGATTACTTAATTTTGTAAAACATTTACTCCAAATTTCTTTTTTTTTCTATAACTTCATGGCAAAAAAAGAAAAAAGAAAAAAATTAAACAACGAAACTGATAATAATTCTGTAATAAATTCACTTTTTTTTTTCGTTTCTGTAACTGTAAAGATCTATTACCTGTATATTGAAAATAGTATACGGACAGCATAATAAAAATGGCCAACCTGAAGCTTTCCGCTGATGTATGTTCAAAATTCAGATTTTTATGGTAATCAGCCACATATCGATTTTCAATGAACTGAATTTCGAAACAATATTCGTGTGGCGTTCCTAATGTACTGACGATTTTTTTTTTTTTTTTTTTATTCTATTTGATATTAATTTTTATTTTTATTTTAGTTTTTTTTTAAATACATTTCGGTAGTAGTAGGCTTATCTCTCTTTTTTTTTAGGGGGGGGGGAGGGAGCCCTTTTAGTTCTCGGTCTTAGACATGCAACTCCTACCCCCCCCCCCTTCCTCCCACACACACCCTACACCCCCCTTCCCACCTCCCCCCCCCCACACACACACACACACAAACGCAGCCGACAGTTCCTCCTCGACCCCAAACCTCACCCGACGCGTTGAGCTGCCCGTCTGGGAACCATCTGAACACGTGCTTGTCGAGGTCGTGGTCAGTCACAAGGCTGAAGTCCCTCTGCCACTGCAAGCGGGACCGGGCGAGGCGACCCCAGAACTCGGCGGGCTGAGGAGAGATAGTTGGTTTATTCATGTATTTATTTGTTTGTTTGTGTAATTATTTATTTGTTTATTTAATTGTCTTTTTATTTACTTTTTTTTTTGGTGACGAATTAGCAGTCTTTTTTTTTTGGCAGGGAGTGGGGGTGTGGGGAGGGGTGAGGGGAGGGTGGGGGCGATTTCGATTTCATGAGTGAATTTCATGGTTGTTTGTGATGACTCTGTCGATACTATTCTAAAGAAATTATGGCCGTGATTAATTACTGTTGTAATTAATTATTCATAGTATCATCATCGACATTTTTGTTAATTGGTACTACTACTGTTATCATTTTCATTACAATGATCATTACTATTATTATCTTTATTATTATTATCATCTTTACCATCATTATCATGACCATCATCATCATCCACCATCATCATCACCATCATCACCTTCACCACCACCTTCATCATCGCCATCATCTTATCATCACCACCACCATCCTCACCATCATCATCATCACCATCACCATCATCACCTTCACCATCACCATCATCATCATCACCATCACCATCATCACCTTCACCATCACCATCATCATCATCACCATCACCATCATCACCTTCACCATCACCATCATCATCATCACCATCACCATCATCACCTTCACCATCACCATTATCATTACCATGACCACCACCACTATATTTTATCTTCATTGCCAACATCCTCCCTATGATATAACTTATCGTCATACCAGCTCTATCGTCATCAGAAGTGCATGATAACAGTCAAAAAAAAAAAAAAAATATCGGGATATTGCGTACTAACACGCCCCCCCCCCACCGCCCCCCCCCCTCGACAACGAATGAATGAACATGATTACACAAATACTCGAAAGAGATAAGGAATCACGTTTTTTTTTCCCTGTTTATCGTGTAGCAATAATTATTAAATTTTCTGGCATGATCAGTCGCGGTTTCTGTTGCTTTCACTGCACATAACAGATACTGAGGTAATGCTTTTTTTGTTTGTTTTTGTTTTTTTCTTTTTTAGGGAAATCGGCTGTCTACCATAAGTTTCAATGTTTGTTGATAAAACTTACACATACGATATGTAGTGTGTGTGTGCATAACAGGACACAAGTACTATTGCATATACACATGCATGCATATACATACACATACGAACATACCTACCTACATACATACACACATATACCTACTTACATAAAAAAAAACTCACGATTTTGTATAAAACTGAATTAATGTAAGTATCTACCCTATGTTATATACAGGGATGCCAGATATAAACCGGGGTTGCGTAAACTGCCTTATAGATCTGCGCTCCGACGTACGATAATAGGCAAGAGTAAAACCAAGTTATTTGTTTGATCAGCACTTTTTGTTTCAGTCAGTGTGAGCCCCTAATTACGTCGGTGTATAAGTGTAGGACTAGGGTTTTGAGCTAAAATCATTATTTGCTTATTAATCACGCCATTCTCACCCTAAAGGAAGTCGCTTGAATGATCTGGGTAAAATCCGAAGCGACTGTGTGATTCTTGTTACTTAGATATTCGTAGCGGCACTGTCATAAGCGCCCATCACAGATTCACAGACTAGAATGGGTTAATTGTGTATTTTTCCCTTCTTGTTTCTCAGTTCGCTTCATTTCGTTCGGCAGCATAGCAATAGGGACCCCCGTTGATGAGGTCTTGCACAGTCTGATATGCATAGCTAGACGTGGTTACCTCCGAATATCACTACAGCAGATGAAGAAAATCGTGGATTACGTCGCACATTTCTGAGCCGGAAGATTTGTTTTGCGAGAAGCTTGCATATAATTTTCCTTGTTCACTAATGCGTATATTCCGTCGCATATCATTATATGTTGAATTCAATATGCTAGATGAAATAATTTTGTATTAATAATATTTTCTGCTCATTGAATTATTAATCAGATGGATGTTTATCTTCGTGTCTGTGATTCATTCTTTGTGTGAGCTTACTCTCACTTTCATTCTCACTGACGCTCGCTCTCGCTCACACTTACACACACACTCACTCATCCACGCAGAACAAAAGACACCGAAACCTTTTCATTAGTGGGTTTTGTTGTCGTAATTGTAGGCATAAGATCGATGATGTACATCTTTGGCAGCGATTATGCCAGCCGTGACGAGTGACAACACTAAGCACTTCCCGTCTTCATTTTAACTTTTCTTTTTCGCGGACTGCCGTGGTCGTTTCCCTTATCTACTCATATCTATCAGAGTCGGCTTGTAGCTCAAGCTTGTCCTTGCGGGCCGCTACTCAGTTCTCCATCTATTTTTTTCTTCATCTTTGTGCGGGGGAAAAACGTGAAGAAAGAGAGTCAAAACGAACCATTAAAAACTGCATTAAAAAAAAACCGGCTAGTAACACTTAACATCCCCCCTCTCTGTTGCTTTCTTTTCTTACTATCATGGCCCTTACGTGTATGACCTTGAATCAGCGACCAAGCATAGCAGTTGGACCGCCGTCACTGCTGGTATTAAGCCTCCCGAGGATGTAGTGGAAGGGCGCCGCCTCTCGGGACGCCCGAAAGATCCGGCAAAAGACCAGGAACTCG
>NC_051396.1:47369422-47374422 GCF_015228065.2 Penaeus monodon
TAATAACCCGCCCACCTGCAGGAGGAGCCTCCCGCCCGCGGAGGCCCTGAGCGCGTCCATCGCCTGCAGGCTCGAGCCGTAGATGGCGGAGCCGTCGAGGTAGGGCGTTATCGCGTTCATCTGCTCCCTCGGGCCTGGCGGAGGAAGGCCGGTGAGGATGCTGCGGGAGGAGATGCCTCGGGAGATGATGATGATGCTGATGATGATATGTACATATATATACACATGCACTTACGTTCACACACGCACACACACACATCCTAAAGGCCCCGAAAAAACTCAGGATCCGGCCAAGAACCCGAAGACCTAAAAAGCCCCAAACCCCAATGACCCGAAATCCCGACAGCCCGAGATCCCGAAATCCCGACAGCCCGAGATCCCGAAATCCCGACAGCCCGAGATCCCGAAATCCCGACAGCCCGAAATCCCGAAATCCCGAAATCCCGACAGCCCGAAATCCCGACAGCCCGAGATCCCGAAATCCCGACAGCCCGAGATCCCGAGATCCCGAAATCCCGAGATCCCGAGATCCCGAAATCCCGAAATCCCGAAATCCCGAGATCCCGAGATCCCGAAATCCCGAAATCCCGAAATCCCGAAATCCCGACATCCCGACCTCCCCCCCCCTGGACCGACCGAAGGTGCACGTGGGCGCGGGGGCGGAGCGCAGGAACTCCATGCAGGTCCTGCCGAAGGCGCCGTAGAAGGGGTCGCCAGCGGGGAGGGCGATGGCGGCGCACTCGGGGTGGACCAGGGTCGCGTCTCCGCCCAGCGCCTCGGGGCAGCACGCGATGGCGGCCCCGTCGGGAGCTGCACGAGGTGGATTAGAGGGATTACGAGGAGAGGTGGAGGTGGATTAGGTGGATAGGTGGAGGTGGATTAGAGGGATAACTGGATAGGTGGAGGTGGATTAGGTGGATAACTGGATAGGTGGAGGTGGAGGTGGATTAGGAGGATAGGTGGAGGTTTAGTAACTGGCTAGCTGGAGGTGAATTAGGTGGATAGGTGGAGGAGGTGGAGGTGGATTAAGTGGGGCATAATGGTGGTTCCACCGCTAGTATAAGAACGAGAGAATTGTTAGTGGTTAATACACTTGTGCGTATTGCATATAATGGGAATTGCATATAAATGTGCGTATTGCATATAATGGGTATTGCATATAAATGTGCGTATTGCATATAATGGGAATTGCATATAAATGTGCGTATTGCATATAATGGGTATTGCATATAAATGTGCGTATTGCATATAATGGGTATTGCATATAAATGTGCGTATTGCATATAATGGGTATTGCATATAAATGTGCGTATTGCATATAATGGGAATTGCATATAAATGTGGGTATTGCATATAATGGGTATTGCATATAATGGGAATTGCATCTAAATGTGCGTATTGCATATAATGGGAATTGCATATAAATGTGCTTATTGCATATAATGGGTTTTCTATCCTGTTTGCTGTGTCGAATTTGTCACAGTCACAGTTTGTGTTTCGAAAGTTTTGTAACCTTTTTGTTACTGTCCACGAATACGTAAAATAATAATAATAATAATAATAAAATAAATAAATAAGTAACATAATAATGATGATCATAATAATAATGTTAATAATGATAATGATTATAATAATAATAATAATAATAATAATAATAATAATAATAATAATAATGATAATAAATAATAGTAATAATGAATAATAATAATAATAATAATAGTAAATAGCGTGAAATTACTTCACGGGCTGGACAAATTTAAAAGAAAAAAAACTTTCTCACATACAAACTCAGTTAATCAAATCAAACACCATTATTTATTTATTTATCATCATTATTATTATTATTGTTATTATTATTATTATGATTATCATTATTATTATTATTATTATTATTATTATTATTATTATTATTATTATTATTATTATTATTATTATTGTTATTATTATTATTATCGTTATTATTATTATTATTATTATTTTTTTTTTTTTTTTTTTTTTTTTTTTTTTTACCCAACTACGAAACCCTGCGCCGAGACCACGCCCATCCATCGAGCCCCGTACCTGCAACCAAGGGCGTGAGGACGAGGTCGTGGTCGAGGAACTGCCCGAAACTCATGTGCAGGTTCGAGAGCGAGGTCGAGGACGGCGTCTCCGGGCGGCTGCTGACGGCGAGGCTGACGAGGCGCGCGCTCGGGAGGTCGCCGCCGTCGCTCGCCACTCGGAGACTCGACACGCCTGCAAGAAATGGCTTTGAAAGTAGGTTTTATTTTTAAGTTTTCTTTTCTGAAAAATGGCTTTGAATTTTTTTTTTCTTTCTTTCTTTCTTTCTCATCTGATACGTTGTACGCTTGCAGGAAATGGCTTTGCATTTTCTTTCTTATCTGATACGTTGAAATATATGCATATATACATGCAAACATACACATGTATATACACGCATATACATACAGGCATACACATATATGTACATACATATACATACATGCATGGACACACACACAAAACTAAAAAAATATATATATAAACTATAATAAAGTCAGTGAGACTTGAAGTAAGCTGTGAAAATCATCTAAAAGATAAACGCCGATCTGAAAAAAAGGAATTAGCAGAGATGACAATGATTATAAACATAACAATGATGAGAAAAAAAATATATAAACATTATTGACAGTGAGAGAGAGAAAAAAAAATAACAGGGAGTCATAATCAGTAATGATAGTGTGAAAATTTGGGGGAAAAAACACATATATCAAAGTTCATAAACGATAATAAAACAGAAAGGTAGAGATAACAAAGATTATAAAAAAGATTTATGACAACGAGGAAAATCTGACCATAATTCTTTTTTTTTTAGTGAAGACGTTTTGAGAGTAAGTATTAAAAAGTAAATTGATATAATTTACTAACAGAGAAAAAACACTATATTAATCATAATACTTGAGAAAACCGCTATATTGGTCACATATTTTAGTCCCCAAGAGAATGACCATATTCACTATAATCTAGCACTTGGGAAATCTGCTATATTTGTTACATTGTTAGATACTTGATCCAACCGCTCCATACACATAAAGAACTCTATCCGTTATCGCTATAAGAGTAACTTTGTTTCTGAAACGATCTTTTGATGCTTGAGGAAATATGTTGCAGGAAAAATCAAACATCATGATTTTTTTCCCCTTTTGTGGACTTTGTTGGAGTTAAGAAGGGATATGTTGCAATATATATATATATATATATATATATATATATATATATATATATATATATATATATATATATATATATTATTATTATTATTATTATTATTATTATTATTATTATTATTATTACTGAAATGATCCCCATAAACTTCATCAATATAATGAATCTATTGTTAAAAGTTACCAAGAAAAGTGTGGAGAAAATTTGATAAAATGTTTAGGGACGAATACATTTAGTAAAGCGACTGTTTATTTTGAAATCGTGTTTCGTTGCAAGGTAATAATAGGTAACAGTAAGGAAGGGATTACCTTATGTTAATAAAATATCATTGGCTGATTGTGGGAAAGGGAACTGAACGAAAAAGAAGGAAATTCTCATAATTCTCAAAAAGCTGAATATGGCTTCTTGGCGTTTTTTTTTTTGACGGCATTAACTTTTTTTCTGACCTTTTTTTGAGACGTGTCGCTTTTTGTGTTTTTAAGATCGATCTTTTTGTGACCTTCATCCCTTTTTCCAACTCGACCTCTTTGTAACCCATTTCTGCAGCTTTTTCATTGTCATATACAAAATAATGATGATGATGATGAAGATGATAATAATAATAATAATAATAATAATAATAATGATAATAATAGTAATAATAGTAATAATAATAATAATAATAATAATAAAAATAATAATAATAATAATAAAAATGATAATAATGATGATAACAACAACAACAACAACAACAATAATAATAATAATAATAATAATCATCATCATCAATAATAACAATAATAATAATAGTAATAGTAATAGTAATAACAATAACAGTAATAATAATAATAATAATAATGATAATAATGATAATAATAATGATAATAATAATAATGATAATAATAATAATAATGATAATAATAATAATAATAATAATAATAATAACAATAACAATAATAATAATAATAATAATAATAATAATAATAATAATAATAATAATAATAATAATAATAATAATAATGATAATAATAATAATATAAAATAAATCATTTGGATCGCCGCGGTAGGCATGAGCGGCACAATGAAACAAACAAACAAAAAATTAAGTTCAGATCCAGGAGGAAGAGGAAGAAGAAAAGTGAATGAATAAAATGACAATGGAATATAAGACATTAATGAGTAGGATGTGTGTTCATATTGATGCGTGTATGTGCGTATGTGTGCTTGTAAGTGAAGCATCGAGGAATAACCACTGGAACAGAATGTGAAAATGCGCGAAAGAGAAAGGGCATTCCAAAAAGGATTCTGCCTGCATGGGCAAAAAGCGTAAGGAAATAATCAATGGAACCAAATCTGAACACAGGTAATAGGGAAAAAAGAAAACGCGTATTCCAAAGCGTCCCATTATCTACACAGACAAAAGCACACAAGGCCAAAGTAGGGTCACCCACCGTCACCGTAGTCATACTCAGCGAAGCGTCCGTAGGGCATGAAGGCGGCGCCCCAGGTCGGGTTCTTCAGGTTATTACAGGTCCCGTCGGCAGAGCGATAACGGGAGAACCTGTCGCAGTTCGAAGGCTCCTCCCGAAAGGCGCCGCAGTATTCCCTCGACTTGACCAGTTTTCCCTGGTGTCTCAAGGCCAGGACCGAGCGCTTGTTGGTTATGTTCAACCTGCGGGTGCGTTTGGCGTTGGAGGTAGCGTTGTGGACGAAGAAAGGGTGGTAATAATGGCATTGATAATGGTGGGGGAGGTTTAGCATGGTTTGATGATGATGATAGATAATAATAACGGTGGTGAAATAAAGGGTGATAATAA